>NW_019213318.1:0-10124 GCF_002532875.2 Varroa jacobsoni | reverse complement strand
AAAAAAAAAAAAAAAAAAAAAAAAAATTTTTTTTTTTGATATCCTGCTGTTATAAGCGATGTTCGCAATCGTTTGTGGCATGTGTATGCATATGATACCCTGATAACATTAAAGTTACTTGTTGAAACAATAGTGGCAATGCAAAGACATTGTGACACTATGCAGCGGCGATTTTCCTCCTTATTCCATCGAGTTATATCGTTTTCCTCTTTCCTCTTCCTATGTGCTCTTTCATTCTCTCAGGACTGCAGTCCTGATTTCCACGCGCAAGATTTCCACGAAGTCGTGTTTACGGTGGGCGCCAATGGTCAAACGATTGCGCCTGCAGTCTATTCACTTCCACTATATTGAATTATGCTGCTAACTGGAGGTCAACGGCGCAGTGCTCTCGTAGTCGAGAAAAGTCCTCAACGATAGTGTTTGAGCAAGTCGTGGGCGGTGTTTAACGCTCAAAAGGTGAATAAGCTCGTCACCAATGACTCAGTGGAACAACGATGCCGTAACTGCTGTGCGTCGAATAGGCTAACGTCGCAGACGCCCACACTACAATCAAGACAAGTAACTTCTCATCGTTCCCTTTTCTCCTTGCAGTTTACTGCTACAGTGGTCATCACCCACAAACAGAGGTAACTTGTTTATACTGAACGTGTGGCGTGCGTTCATTCGGCGTGATCTGGTAAGTTGTCGATGTTGTTGTCATTGCTGCTCGCCACTACGTGACGCGACGGGGGCGGCAGACCGGCAGCTGATTGGTGGAAAGCTGCTTAGTCTGCCCTGGCCGTAGCTATGCATTCAGTCGATCAAGTGACACCCTGTTCTGTGTGAGAGACGGAACGGGTTAAAAGAAAGTAGCCAGGCTGGCTAAGGCCACTGCTAGACGACAGTGCCTCTATACTGCTGCGGCAGGAGCACGAGGTTGCTAGTTGGATACGCTTCTTTTCAGGTGGTTTTGCCTATCGAGCTGTAACCTAAATGCCTGCGTTCCTATATATGTAAACGTTTGTACGTGTTAGCTGAGGTGGAGTTAACAGTTTGCACAATGAGAAGTAGCAACGACAGCTCCAGCAGCGGTAGCTGGTTCACACGCTCCGATAGCCACGTATCGCTTTCTGTCGCTGCTGCATCTGAGATTTGGGAGAAGTCAGAGACAAGAGCTTCTTTGTTTCCGACCTACAAGCAGATTAGGCCATTCAGAGCCACACGCCCGTCCGCGCATTGCGGCGGCTGAAAACCAGGTAAACACAAACGAAGGCGGCCATTTGAGTCAGTAACGAGCTTTCTTCTTAAGTTAAATATTGTCACACACCGACCCTTAAAGGACGAGCTATTAAATCGGCAAACAAGCTGATAAGCAATGAACGCTACGGAAACATAGATGCACTAGTAACAGTAATAATAGTAACCTGAGTGTGGGTACAGACTCACCGTAGAGTAATAGGAGCATCGGTTCGCCCTTGAAGGATCAATCACCTTATTTGTCTGAAAGAATGGCCTCCAGTCTTTCTTGACGATTTTCTTTTGTCAAAATTAGAGAAATCCTCTAAGTTGGCCCATAGAGTAAACCGGCAGAATAGATTGTACGAATAGGCGTGGCATTGCATAGATTAATCGAAGTTTCTATTCGATCTTTCCCCTTTCAATCGCACGTATAGACTACATGTGATGTAGAAGCAGTCGGACACACGCGAATCGGTGAGCTGGCTTCCAATACGCGGCTTTCAACACGGTTGTCCCACATTGATTAATTTCCACCGTGGTCTTGTGGGATCGCGTCCTAAGATTATAAATTGAGTTCTCCATCTTCGTCTTTCGAACAGCCAGGCAACAGCGACCAGATCAGCAGCAATTCATGCAGTCGTTCTTCGGGCATGTCATCATGAGCAGCAGGAGCGAAAGCAACAAAAATTACTCACTAGACATCACCCGAAGCAGTTCAGTGGTAGGAGATAGCCACGGTAAGCATCAAGCTCACAAAACGTGTGTGTGCTTTAGGACATGTACATAGCCAACCTATTACGACTACCGGGCGCTAGCTTATTGCAGCCATATAGGCAGGCGATACCCAGCAGGCAAGCAGTGATCATTAGGAAACAGCGCTAGAGAGAAGCTTGTTCTAGCTAGACTAAAGAGGGATCCAGGCCTTTTTCAGGTGACGTTTCTATTGCTTTTGCTATTGGCATAATCAAAGACAGTCGTGCCCTCGTTCTTCCTCATTTACTTGATTCGTTTCTTTCCTTCTTGGCTTCTTAAAAGCGCTCGCGTCGCCGTTTGTCGCGTAGTTAGATTCCTACCACAAAACGACAGTAGCAGCCTTAAGAGGGCGGCCGGTAGAACAAGATCTGGATGTAACGAAAGTGTCTTAAGCATAACCATCGCCGTCTGTTGGAAACGCTGAAACAAGAAAAGCACTATAGAACGCTTCAGGACTTCGCTTCGTTAGGGTAGTATGATGGGCGGGAAACGGCGACCAGTAACGGCAGTCATGGCAGCGTCGGCAGAAGCAAGAACAGGCAATACTCCTGGAATAAACTGGAGTGGCGTGGCGGTTACGGCAACAGCGGTAGGCAGCACTCTGTAGCACCTGATGGCGCACTGGGCTGATGATTCTTTTTCCCGTTAGGTCTTGGCACTCGAATTTCAATCAAGGCTGTAGCTAGAATTGTGGGGAGACGAGGAAGAGAGTCACATCCCCTTGTCTGCTGCTCTATCTTGCTTTGGCTCTCGTTCCATTACCGCTGTCTCTACTACTCTACGCAGCCCCCACTGGTGCTTCTGTCGGACAGCGCGAGTAAACTTTCGACCCACGACGAGCTCTGACTAAGGGCAGCAATCTTCTCATGTAGGTAGCGTTCACTGGGTCTCCAGTAAGACCAATGGCCTACCTAGACACAACACTAGCAGCTGTGGGCTCTGCCTTACCGTTGTTCTATTTAAAAAAAAAAAAAAAAAAAAAAAAAAACACTCATTTAGCTTTTTGTTGCTGGAACTAACTGCGAGAGCAACATGTGTCGTGTGATGTCGCGATTTGTGGATAAATTGGCCTTATTACAATTTCGTCCACCCTAAGTGGAACTTGGCTAGATAAAGTCATTTAGATGCCGCGGCCTTCGCGAAGAGAGTGGGTCTAGCAGCTCAGAGTAGTGCGACGGAGGTAAAAGGATTCGCAAATGTCACGCAAACCCAACCTAAATGGTTCAGATACCATTGGCTGAGTACAATAAAGGTGGGTGTGTGAATTCAATATTAAACGATGCATTGAAGAGATATATTTAGAAACAGTGATCTGCACCATAATACATCCACATATAGAGAAAAACTGGGCGTAGAATTCAAAGACCAACCTATTTTGGAAATACACTAGATCGAAATCGTTTGCGTTGAACATGATCAAGTTGAAACAGACAGGCCACCTTGCGGACAGTATTAGGATGTAGGTCCAAAGGCACCCATACATGACGGCCTTTTCCTTCTGCTTTCTTTTTAACAACAATTACATGCCAATTATAGGACGCGCATTTTTTCGGGAAAGCTATACATTAAAAATTCGTTCAACTTAGAGGAAAAAAAACGTCTGTTTTACGAGATGCATGAGAGCTCGCCTGATTTTTAATACCGTTCGCGTATGCTGAGCTGATTCAAAAACGGGCTGTAAATGAACCTGATTAAAAAAATTGCTTCTTGAATATGTGCATGTACTGATTTAATCGTTATAAAGAATAATCAAAAATTAAAATTGACACATTGATTTTCCAAAAGCTATAGTGTAGCCCAATACGCGTCATACATAGAAAAACAAATCGTAACTCTTAGAATAACAAGCAACAGAAGCTACAAAGAAAAAATACGACCTGTCTTATAATATATATAAAAGTCGGTACGTTCTTTAGGAAGAAAAACGAGCAAAAATAGAACGGTATGAAATGCGTCCCACGCTTCGAATCAACTCAGTGTGAAACCTATTTGGTGTTAAATGAAAAGTGGGTTTCAGACGTGGGCTAAGGACAGCCGTTTACAATTTTTTTTTGTACAACGAGTAAGCACAACCAAAGACATAAAGTGGATTGACCATAGGAAAGTCTCTGAACGGCCAGTGTAAAGCGCACTTACGATACAGCTGAATTGATGAATTTTTAATTGATGTGTTTTACGTACGGCGGTCCCCTTGAGTCGATTGAAACTTTTTGCTCGTTCTATCTGTAGTTGTTCGACGTTGGGCGCTTTTCATGAAATATTTTTTCTCTCCCATTTCGTAATCGCTTCCAGCTATCCGCTTCCAACAATCCGTCAAAAAATTTGATGGTCCACCGCATCTTTTGAGACGTTGCTGCTTTTCAGCACGGAAGCTCCCAGCTACGCATTCACGTAAGCCGAACACCCAGAGCTCGGAAGCGATGTCTTCTTCCACGTACTGGGACGGTATCTCTACGCCGCTTCTGAACCTCTCGCAGCCATTTTTAGGAAACGTTTCTGTTACGTGTTTGGCGTTGAGTGGTAAATCTTTAGATCCTCGGTTCAGTTTTCAGCGGCTCGAACGAGAAAGTTGATAAGCAGGAATAATAAGTCTATTTATATATTTATTAATTCCTAACGGCCTGTTTTCGTTGTGGCGACAAGGCGACGAATTTTCCTCGTTCAATATCGTTTTCTATTTTGTTCTTGTCTTGAGCTAAGAACACCGGCGTTGTTCAGTAGTAGTTCGTTGACGGAAACGAGATGTTTGTAGCGTACTGCCATGAGCCAGGGTGAAATTCTCGTTCGGCTGATGGCTATGAAAATGGCGCCGTGACAGCCAGATAGCGGCCGTTTACCGCGTGAGCGTTAAATCGCTCGGACAAGCCTACCTGCCTACACGAACAGGTAGATACAGCGACAAAGATCATTTTACTATGATGAACGAACAACAACGACTGACAGATAAATAGACCGGTACTGGACAAAGGGAACTAATTTTACTATGAGAGCTCAAACGCATGCTTGGGCGGTGGGCAGACCATGGGCTAATCAGCAACTATCCAAACATTTACTGGGATGAAACGACCCTTAGACTGCTCCATCTAGGCCGAGGGACACATTGAAACACGACATTTCCAGAAGGGAGCTTGTTTCTCTAGCTTGCTGCTTTATCGTTGATCATCGGTAGGCAGACATACGTGCAAGCGACGATCGACGCCAGTCGCTTCCGTTCTTGCTAGAGAACGTGCATGCGTGCAGCACCTATTCAACCACTATTCATTGCCCAAGACGATTCTTGCGGACGAGACAGAGAAGCTACATTAATTTTAACGATAACCGCAAAAGGAACGTAAGAGGTGTGCGTGAGAGATAGAACTCACTCGAGAATGGCATAGATCTTCCACCCATCTGTCACATGTATGAATGTGCAGATATATAGAAATAACAACAAAAAAAGAAAGTGAGATCATTCATGCATGACTGTTCTTCATCGAAACCAGAAAACTAAATCGAGCAGCTCGCAATTGTGAATATGCCAAATGAGCGGCATTATCGCATTTATAGATATTTGTCCATTGAACGCTAGCCTTTCTATAACATCTTAGCGGAAAATTCGTCTCAGAACAGGTATTGAGTCCTTAAAGATTCGTACCGGCACGAATATTTGCAGTGAAAAGGGAAATCCAACTACGGATTCGGCGGTGACCTCCGATGGTCGCCAGCTTCTGATCAGTGTAACCTAATTGATTGAATAAAAGTCGAGCCACATGCCAAGAAAGAGATCTTTAAAAGTCACCGTTACAGTATATGCACAAAAAAAAAAAAGGGAAAAAAGGTATCTACCTAATTTAATCAAAGGTATAACATAGCATGGTCTCATTGCAGATGCGATCCTTTGGGTGTGCTCATGTTTAGCTTCGGGTGGATTGCAGCGTTCGGAAGTTGAACGTTGCACTCAAAGAGTCGGATACTTCTTTGTGGTTAAAGTTGCATATAAAGAGAAAACCAATATAAAACAGTGATTCACCTCACCGGTTTTATGAAACCACTAACGCTTTCGTTACTATTCTGTTAAAAGCGATCCCAAACAGCAGCAAAGGTTACTGCGGTTATCTAACAAATGCCCCGCTTGAAAACAGATAGCCAAGTTCAAACACTGCCGCCCCTGGGCTAAAGTTTCAATTGGCCTGGCTACGTCGCGCAGATTGTTCCACGAACTGGCCGGAAATGTCGCTCCTTTTACTCGTAATATATTGATTAGCAAAGGCGATCAGTAGCAGGCGCTGCTGGACAATTTTAGACAAAGCGGCCACCTTTTTCAGATAGGATTATAGACGATGGCCTTACCCAATAAATAAATATAAATAGATTTAAGTGCGTGCACCACTTACCTTTTTGCCACGTACGGCATCACGTCGTAATGCAAAATAGAACAGAAAAATCACTATAGATTAAAATCACATTGATTCAAAGCGAGATTATACGTTTCCTTCTGCTAAATACAAGAACCGTTTTAGGCCAACCCTCTTACAGCATGGAGATAGGTACGACGCTTCACGGCGGCTTTCCTTTATATGGATTCTAATAGGTTTATAACCGACAGCTTGAGTAACCCGATGTACCCGGGCGAATACAAAGCTATTACTAAAGACTAGACTATCTATAGCAATGTAGTTGAAAAAATATACACACACACACACATACACACCGAAGGTACACAAAAAGCAGGCCTGTGACACTGAAAAAATACATGCAATTCTTCATGAATAGAATAGCAGCATAATCTGCCATAACTTATCCTCCGCAATAGCGTACGCAAACAGGCCACTCGACAGTGAACGACGAAATCTAATTGATAAAGTTCGTATCCGTTACAGTTTATATATAGAGACTTTGGAGGTAGCTGACAATGACAAATATCCCTTCCGATAACCATTTCCACCAAAATAGCAATAATCTATCGAACAACATACTGTGTGCTCAAGGACTAGTCTTTCTACTAAACTAAACTAGTCTTTCTTACACAAGCTTAGCTAGGAAAGAACTTTATTTATTCAAGTTTTACCCTACACGATAAACATCCCTATCTATTAAATATGTAAACGTGTACTATGCGATCGAGCAGAGACACATCAGAATATACAGATAGGCACAGATGCTCATGCATTGGAGCCTACCTAAATTTGAACCCGCAGGACACGAATCATATCAGGCGACAGAGTAAAACCTGATATGCTGGCTGCCTAGTGTTACTAGGCGGGAAAGCGGGAAGCGTATCAGTTGAATGTAATTTGTGGCCTCTGAAAAACTTCATACAGACATAGACACGCACCCACATGTGTGTAGTTCGTAAGAAGCGAATGACGGGTCTCGTGTAAGACAAAATTTCCAGAATGGGAGTTTCTTTTGCTCGTTTAGCAATCGCGATAACTCGTATAGTCGAAGCGTATAGTCCTAGCGGGTAGTTGTCCTGCGTCCTCTGCTCGAGGAGGCAATGCCTTTGAAAGGAACACGACAAAGACGAAGAACCAAAATAGAGTGACCTGACTGAACGGGGGAGGCGGTCGGAGCGGGGGCGTTCCGTGTAAGATGCTCAGCAGCGACTAATCGGCCTAGTAGTATCCTAATGTGTCTCTAATGGACCTGGTTGGCCTTGCCTACACTCTTCTACAAAAGTATCATCCCGAACTCGGTATCACATGGCGACACCTGGCACTTAAATGAAGAACAGAGAGAGAGAGACGTGGAGAAGGTCTGCGGCGAAGACAGGCGTTCAGAGAGAAAAAAGACAGCCTCATAGGAAGCTACTTCCAAAGGATCAGATACTACAGCATGCAATCACTACCGGCCCAAGCTGAATTGCCGATACAGATCTGACTAGTTTAAGACCGTCAAACCCTTATCATTTGAAATGCCATTGGTTATACTACTATCATATAATTATCATCTATTTTTCACATATATTATTTTTCTGTGAAGGCATATCCGCTGCAATCAGTGACAAATCGCTTACTTATGCTTAGATCGAATATGATCTTTGATGTCTTTTTTAATTCTGTCTGTACTGTGCACGGTACTAGTTAGTACTATGCGTGCATAACATACATGTTTAGGCAATCAATCAACTAATTAAGGGCTAAGGAATAGATAGATCTAAGCAGTCCACTCAGAGGTAAAATCGAGCTTGACCGCTGTTCTTGCGAAGTTAAACTGAGTTGTCCTTACCAAACGGCGCTTTGTCCTTTATCGGCCTTTGAAGTGCTGGCCATCGGTCATAGTCGCCTTTCGGATAATTAGGCCTCTTTTAAGATTAATCTGTTCATCTGTTTACCAATGAAAGAAAACCTTAACGATAGATTTAGTTGATTATTAATATCTATCCAAAGACTGTTGGTCAATGCATCGATATTAGAAATAGAGATCAGCAATAGTAAAAGAAATTTCGTTTTGTGTTTTGTGTCAAGGAAGCTCTTCGGCCAAAAAAAAAACAACAAGACGAAGCTTGATTAGGGACAAATCCATTATTCTGCAATAACCGTGTTTTCAGAAGCGCAGAAAACTACGGACATAGAAGACCTCAAAATATTGTAACTTCAACTTCCGGAAATGGCAGAAGCCTGAATAAGTTCTAGTTTACGCCGACCTGATAAATCCCAAAAGGGCCTCATCCTGTAAATTATTAGTCGTTCTAATTACTTCGTATGGAACCAACACATAGAAACTGTGTATGATAGTGTTTCTTTTTTTTTTCTCTAATGAATAATCTGTGCGGAGCTCCAATTCAGCTTCACTTTGTCTCGCCTATCTGTTTATTTAGTTGCACAACTACATAACGGTTGAAGTGTTTGGCTGAAATCTAAGTTGATGCGCAGACGTATCATGACAGTCATCGTGTCATCACTGGGCGGTTAGTACCGGTGACCAGAGGCTGTTTCTTTTTGCGATCGTGCGTTGCCTTTTAGAAAGTTCCTTCGTTGCAGTCAATAACGTTCGCATAATACATATTTCTTTCTATTTTGAGTATTTTGATCGTTCCGATTTCGCTTACATGTTTTTTTCGTTCATACTTCGTCATCGCCGAAGTTCTACTTACTTTAACAACAGCAACAGGACCCGTAAAAATAAAGCCGACACAGGCAGGTGGATGATGGGTAGATCGGCACACATAAACGGAAGATGCAAAATCATCAAAATGCCCTGGGACAGAGCAAAGAAACTTTCCGCTGAACTAAGAATCAGAAACGAAAGTTGTCGAGTGCGGGAACCAGGGGTCCCGTCGCTGTGCTGGCAGCAGTTGTTTCGCGCAACGTAGATAGACACACAACGAAACGAACGATATCAGCGATACGGCAGACGCCGCGAACGGAATCAGCATCATATTCAAGTGGCTGATTCGACTTCGTTGATGGCCAACTACAATTCGTCTACGTAGTCGTTCGTTTTTGCAGGACAGACAACGGTGACGGCAACAGCGTCGGTACTAGCAGCATGTATACATAAAGGCGGGCAGGAACGATAGCTAACAATGGATGATTGCGACGGCCATAGCCGGTAATGGCAGTAATACCTCCAATAGCAGACCGTACAACGACAACAGCAGCGTTGGCCACATAATGATGGCAGGCGGCGATCGATTTATAACTATAGGAACTATAGCTCTAGGACAGCAACGCAATGCACCATGTTCAACTTTAGCTGGAACAGCGGACCGACCGCTAGTGTTTGACAGTTAGTAGGCTCACGCAATGGCTCAACCGCTGTCGCGCTACGTCACACCGCGCCGGGCTCGCGGCAACTTCGAATGCATCAGGGCGAATAGTACATGACTACCAGCAAGGGACCCATGATCATGGAACAGCGAATAGGAAATAATAAAGAAGATAGAAAATTTGAAAGAAATAAAAATGAAAGACCTAGCCAGCAAGCACCAAACCCCCAACGGATAATAGAGCCGAGCAACGAGTAAAAAAGGAACCATCGCCACGAGCACGCATATATATGTATGTCTGGGTATGTATGTGGTAGGCAAATGGACAGACACACGTGTAAAGAATCGTGCCAAGTAGAAGCACGGTAAATGGGCCGACGATGCACAGCGTCGCGTCACGTCACCACAACACAGCCATTGAATTGTATAGGAAAACGACGGGATATTACACACACACACACAC
>NW_019213317.1:64999-103728 GCF_002532875.2 Varroa jacobsoni | reverse complement strand
GCTGGGTGCAGGGGGCGGTGGTGGTGGAGGCCTAGGTGCCGGGGGTGGTGGTGGAGGTCTAGGCTCCGGAGGAGGTGGTGGAGGCCTAGGCGCCGGGGGAGGTGGCGGCTGATAGCTCGGCTGTGGCCTACTAGGGGGAATTGTTGGCACTGGCCTTGGTGCCGGGGGAGGTGGTGGAGGTCTAGGTTCCGGGGGAGGTGGTAGAGGCCTAGGTTCCGGGGGAGGTGGTAGAGGCCTAGGTTCCGGGGGAGGTGGTGGAGGCCTAGGTGCCGGGGGAGGCGGCGGAGGTACGGGCGCCGGGGGTAGTGGTGGAAGTGGTGTAGGTACCGGCGGAAGTGGCGGCTGATAGCTCGGTTGTGGTCCACTAGGGGGAATTGTTGGCACTGGTGCAGGAGGAGGGGGCGGTAGGCTCGGAGCTGGTGGAGGCGGCCTTGGTGCAGGAGGAGGGGGTGGTAGGCTCGGAACTTGTGCGGGCGGAATAGGTATTGGCACCGGTGGAGGGGGAGGTGGCCTTGGAGCAGGCGGAAGTGGTTGTGGTACAGTAGGAGGAACTGTTGGCACTGGTGTTGGTATCGGTGGAGGAGGAGGGGGTGGTCTGGGAGCTGGAGGCGGAACTGGCTGCGGTGCTGGCACAGGTGCCGGTGGAGGTGGTGGTGGTGGTGGCGCAGGGCTGGGCGCCGGCGCAGGAGAAGGTGGCGCTGGAGCTGGAGGAAGGGGTTGATAAATTGGTTTAGTAGGAGGTGCTGTTGGGCTTGGTACAAGGGGAGGCAGAGGTGGAGGTGCCGGCGAGGGTGCAGGTCTGGGTGCCGGCGGAGGCGCAGGTCTGGGAATCGGGGGAGGCGCAGGTCTTACAGAAGGAGTATAGTTATTAGGCCTTCTGGGTGGCACTGTTCGAGAAGGAGAAGGAGGGGGAGCAGGATAATGTACTGGCGCTGGTGAGTATGGCCTAGGTGGGGCAGGTGGAGGCTGGTAGCTAGGAATAGGTGGTATGAGTGGTGGTCGATAAAGCGGTGGCGGCGGAGAAGGTGGAGCTGGACGGAAAGCCGGCGGGGGAGGTTGATAATTGGGAATAGGACGATTTGGTGGCACAGTTGGACTCGGGTGCCGAAACGGCTGTGGAGCGGGCCTAAACGAAGGGCTGTAGTTGTTGGGCCGCTTTGGAGGAACGGTGGGGTAGGATGGCCTGTGAAAATAGTATTTCTGTATTAGTTTCTTAATAAACATGCGACGTGTTATACAAAAAAAATGCAATAAATGTGCTGTGTCACATTTAAAACGAATTTTCTTCAACCAAAAATAGTCTCCTTAGTGTGGGTTCACGATCTTCGCATACAGAGCTGTGTTCAGCGTATTGTAAAAACAGCGGCGAGTAGGCAACGACTTCACAACACGGACGCTTGAAAATCACAAGGGCTTGCAACTTACTTGGATGCATAGCACGAGTCGACATTACACAATTTAAAAATACAACAAACATTACGCTCTCGATATTCGACACAGGACAAAAGCTCTAGAAACACATACAACAAAAAAAAATTTAAACAGACCAGGCGGGTGCTTTACAAGATAATGGAATCAGATGCACTGTGCTGTAGAGAAACTTTTTTCTTTTCCATTACTTTTATCATCTTACTCAATCGTGTTGTCCTCAACCAAATCTGTCGACTCGCCGGTTGGTTCACTGAAAGGATGAATTTGTCATCTTCAGGATGAGGCAATTCGCACTTCCGGGATCTTCTCAAAAAAACTCAACGCTAAAATAATTTGCATAAAAAAGATTCTTAACACAATATGCCTTGTACATTTGATTGATACATTTTATAACGAACTGCAACTCTACTTTGATTCAATTTTAAGTTTGTTGAAATATCTAAACAGATAAAAAAAAATTAAGACTAAATAATGAATGTGTTTCTGAAACGAATGCATGTATAACCGAGCTTCGGTAATGCTTATTGTTTAGTTAGATTGCATTGCTATCAAAACAATATATATATATATATATATATATATGCGTTTATGCGCATACATACAAGCTTTCAATAAAAATCAAGTTTCAGAGTTATTTTTTTGCTTCAATCAGTGATGTTCCGGGTTTTAGGTACTATGAACTAATGTTCTGTATCGCCATTGGATATCCCAAATATGGCAAAACTATTTTTAAATATTCTTAATAAAATTCGCTTTATAGTAATGACTCGTATGCTTTTGTCTGGCATTTTTCTGTCATCGATCCACTTCTACATGGATCTTTGTATCGGTTGCCAATTTAGAACCAAATCAAAAACGGGAGAACGTACACGCACTATCTATTAATACACGCAGTAATCACACCTTTAGACACCAAACTAGATTGTATGTTATATATACATCTCTGTATATATAATATAATGTTTATAATGCTTGAGATTTGCTTTTACTGCCTGCAAGTACGGTTTATGTTTTCAATATTGCTTTCCATATGTTTAGCTATTCGTCGACGCGCCCCATCATCTCTCGCTTGAGACGTAAACCAAATCGGAGCCTCGAATGACCAATAAAATATTCATCTATCAGTAATCCATCGATCTATCCTTAATCCTTTCACCAAACTTTACGCAATTTCGTGCAAAATCTCTCCCTATCTCTATTTTAGAGATGCGAATCTCCGATTTACAGAGAGGTTTAAATCGAAACGGAAGTGAGAAATAAACCAATACGGTACAGGTTGCTTGCGAAGCAGTTTAGCAAACGTTTTAACGGGAAAACGGATCGTTTAATCCCGTTAATATGAGTGGCTAGTGACTGTCGAAGGGACGTTGCGGTAGCGGACAGTTTCGCAAGATGCAGCTAGCGTAGTTCAATCAGTCGCGCCACTTACACGATGTTCTGTCTATTAAGTTCATCCTCATTGCCTTTAGACGGCTTGTACCTTGAAGGGAAAAAGGTCTCCTCGCTGAAATACCAGTCCGCATTATCATATCTGTCATAAATGGGATCATGTTAAGTTCAAGGTAAAATGATGAGCAAAAACGACTTTGACGTTTCGCTAACATATGTGTGCATTTCGATTTCAAATTCGACATATCGATAAAGTTTCAAGACCTGTTGTACAGTCTGATATAACGCAAATGCATCTTGTTTGTCAAACTAAACAACAGATAAGGGATAAATAAACACAGACGCTCCGCGCTGTCTCCAGAGCACGCGACAATACACGCTATCGATAAACGCCTCCCACTGTTTACTTAACGACTGCGAATCGATTTACAATGATATGCTTACAATTGTAAAGCCTTATCATCGTTGCTACTCCTTTGTCTGCAGGATTAGGATACAAGCACTAATTGTTGCTTACTGTCAACGGTACCTACTTCATGGGCATAATATATGAAGTTTACAAATCAAACCAGCTCCGTGTAAGGAGGTGACGCGACAGGGTGTTTCGTTTGTTCTGACTCTGTCTTGCCCCTGCTAGATTCTATGAAGGGAATATATGGAAACACACGAACGAATATAAACGGAGAGTTGATCAATGTGTACTGTTCACCAGCGTTACGACCGGGGTTATTCGTAGCCAAAGGCCGTTTCGTCTATTCAAAGTATAAACCCCAACTAGTGCTGAGAAACTTTCGATTTTACTCTACTAAAGGCATCATCCCAATGCCCCTGCTATGCCAATTCAACCTAATGAAATGGACAGGGCATTTATTATAAATGGCATTTCGATATTGAAGTATCAAACTATAGGTGTTATTCATATAGACTCTAAGTGGATACTCTAATCTTTGCGCTTGAACTTCGAACTCAAAGTGTGTACCTGGGATCGTTGGCTGCGGCATATGGTACCGACTGTGAATCTTCCGAGTCGCGAATGTGGTTTCTCCACCAATCTACCCACCAATTTCCGGCATCGCGAGTACCCAATTTTGTGGCGCTGCGCTTCTGTAGATGATGCGCATGGGTAACGATTTCATTATATTGTTGAAGACCTATCGGGTCTATGCGAATCGGGTACAGTTGAAGTTCTGCTGAAGCGCTTTGGAGCGCATACGCTGCCAATACCGCCAGGAGCCATGACTGTAAAACATAAAAGGCATTCAGATTAACATGGCTGTTTTAGGTATTTCAGCGCTATCGTTAGACCTATAAGTTGAGCGTTGTTAAAAACTGTGAGTACATCGATTGTTTGCATTGTGTCATGTATTACGTTCAGTATCTATAATGAATAGTCAAAATATATTTTTCATTTCTAAAGTGACATGATTAGATCATAACTAAAGACAGAGTTTCACTCCAGAGTACTTAATTAAACCACCTACATTTGAACGGAGCAGTCATTTCCCAAAGTATTCATTGGATTAGTTTTCAGAGCAAATTTGAAAATTTCTCATTGCGAGTTCGTCGAACGATTGTTGGTAAGGTGGAGTAGTAGGAACCCTACTCTATATGTCTACGATACATCGGTTTACCGATATGATATACGCAAAAAGAGTGTTCCGGAACTCTTTTCTTATTCGTTTTCTTCTCAACGCTGACAAGGTTAAACAGGCCATCTAAGGTAGACGCTTAGTCAGAAATCACCTACTAGTACGAGAAGAGGGAAAAGTCGACAATAGTACACTAATTCCACCTGAGCTGGAGAGATCTGAGTTTCTAGCATTTATTGCTATGTTTTTCGGCCATTATAAAAGTGAAAACCATCTGTTTGCCAAGAGAACTAGTCACGGCAAATTGCATTTTCGCTCAGTTCCCACGCATTTCAGTCTCAACTGATATAACTGTAGCCGCTCGTGTTAGTTCTGACCGCAATCAAAGCAACGTTACTATAGCATCGCCCGCGGCTTTCAATGCAAATCTTGCAGGAACTTTGACTATGTTTTTAAATGAAAACGTACCCTTTTTCCTTATAGCTTTAATTTATCATAGATCGAACAATGCTCCACTATAAATCGTCCAAGTACTAACTGAATAAGGGTGTCGAGTTGTTACGCGCGATCATGCCTATATTAGGAATTACTTCAGTTGGTAACTAGATTTTTCTTCTTTGTGCACTCGTCGCTTTTGATGGTTTCTGTTTTTTGACGCTCCGGTTGTGCACGCCTTTCACGTGTGTCGCTGTCACAGAATTTGGTTATACTGGTATTAATGTACGATAGTTTTGGCCTTTGAGTGGGATCGGTAAAGAAATCATATGGATTTCATTTGTTTGAAGTAGGAAGCACTAGAGAAAATTTAAGCTTAGAGCAAAATGTTTCAATGCTTCAGAGTAAGGACTAAACACTTACTCGTCCAATATCAAAAAGTTAATATACAAATGTTTTTACGAAAAAAATCACGTCAACTTATTTCGGGTAGTATCTGATATAACGATTTAAAACTGCTCTTATTATAAGATTTTATTCTATTGATACATGGCCATTTTTTATCCAGCTGACGAATGTGTTGAAGGCTATAATCTTAGCTGTCGTTAAGGCTGGACCAATGTGCATATTTATCACTTTCATAGAAAAAAATTTTGTCTAAGATTCAGAAGGTTTAATTGAAGTACTTTTGGTAATCTCAGGGTAGCTGAAATAAATTAGGAACAATCTTTTGACATGGCAACAGATTCATGTTGACTGTACAAAGGATTTTTAAAGCTTCCTTCATTTTTCGGAAATAACCATTTCCTTAGTGCAGAGGTTTATCTGATTTCTCACCTTCCAGCCCCATCATCATCATCCGATATCTGCAATAATTAATGAAGTCCATAATTTGCTTTTCTCCTCCTTTTTGCCGAGCAACTCTCATCACGTATAGTGATTCTCATTTGGCTTGTCGGGGCCGTCTTCGTTGAATATGTGAACACAAGCATACAATGTATACATGTATCAGCAAGCGTATGTATACTTCACTACTATTTCGTTCGCAGGGCCAGGGGAAGGCAGACGTCAGAGGGCAAACGTCTTGACTATGGGAGCGACAGCGTTCACACGCCGACGTCTGTGCATCTGAGCCCCGCTATTTCCCTGTTCCACCGGCTCTTCTAATCGTTCAATTAGATTTAACTAACGGCAACATTCTCAACGTTGGATCGGTCTTTGTTTCGTAGGAAATCAAAGTGTTGCGAATCAAGCGCGTTGTCATTTCATAGATGCGCTTCTCCCCCTAAGACACGACATAGTAAGAGGAAAGGAAATATAGGGATCCCACGAGTGACCACAGGCCGACAGTACGAAATGACACTGCAAAAAATAGCAACAGATAACGATATCCATACATAATAACGACGGAGGAAGGGATTGCGAGGCGTCTCAAGGCAGCTAGAATACTTAATGTAATAATACTTTTAACGCTAATCAACAGAAGTTAGATAAAGTTGGATCACATTACGAATTAAAGTTTCGACTAGCATTAGAACTTCACAGCGATACTAATACCTATGCATACACTTTTTATCTATGAGACAACAGAACTCTCCTATCTTCACGCACCTTTTCTCAATGGATAAATTCAAAGCTTGCAATTATCAAACTCGAGCAGAGCTATTAAAAAAGATATATAAAAACCAGCTTTGCAATTAGCCCCTACATCCTTATGTATAAGTTGAACCGTTCCCTGCAAACTTCGGTGTAAGTGGAATAAGTTTCTCCTTTATTCATGCAGGTATAGTATTCTATTCTCAGAGTGCTGTTCTCGTCACCATCTGACTCTCTACTCTACTGATACTCTGAGAGGATGACACTAACCTTCAGAGGCCAGATCTTCATTTGACAGTTAGCAACAATTCATTTCTAGATATTATGCGCTGATAGAGTCACTCGTGTATACGTTGGCAGACTAAATAGAACCAAGAAAAGTTCATTCGTATAAAAGTACATCCGTACATTTCGTTCAATGTCTTTGTCAATGTCGATAAATCTTCAGTGTCGACAAATAATAATACCCTGGCTCCCAATACGATGATTTTTCTTGTCTAAATTGCCATTTGACAGTCATCCTTTTTTAGCGTATAATCAGTGGCTTCTATGACGATATTGTCAACGAGGTGTTCCTAGTTATGGATTGAGTTACGACTATATATAATGTATTGTTCTATTGGAACGGCGAAGCAAAGCAAAGCTTGAATCAAATTATCTTAGCCTTGGAATAAATAGAGTATACTTCATTGACAGCCATTTCCAGAAGGTCGAAGTGGTTGCACTTCTCCATCCATGTATATACGGTCGTTTACCTTACTAATCGCTCAGATTAGTAAGCCTAAATAATGCTGTTCCATAGTAAATCTGGAGCCCAATAAAATTTCGAATATTTCTGCATCGGGATAATTAATGCCACCAAATAGAAGTATGCAGAAACTGTATGATGCTCATTGCCGATTTAAATCGATCGAGTTGAATCGATCGTTCCGGTAGACTTCGCGATGTTCCATTAGGTCAATAACCTGTCTACGAGGCTATACAGAACATAATGTTATAACAATCGTCTTATTTAGAGCATTTTCTTAACGCAGTGCCGTGATTAAAAACTATAGCCTTACGCTTTCAATAATCATATAAGCGCCTCGTATCTGAACTCATCTATTTCGTAGCGCGTTGAACACGTCGCTTCTCGTCCGATCACCAAATAAATACACACAAAAAAAAAAAACGTCGGACCTGCTTCGCGGCCGCTAAATGCTAGTACAATCTACGAATTGCCGTCCTTTCAATGGCTACAACGCTTTCTATGATTATGATCATTGCAATCGAGTGAAAACGGTTTATAAGCGGCGTTCTATTTAGTCAGCCCCCGCCGCCCGATTAAGTCGCGTTAGTCGCGCCGAGAACAGGGTGAAGGTACGCATAATCGTAATGCGAGTTGCTAACAGCCCCCAGTGGAGACGACAATCACTCCTGTTCCATTCAGCGTTGAAGCTTCCATATATGCAGCCACTAAACAGCCTCTATCTTCGAACTAAGCCACGTGAAGCTTAGAGGATACACCTCTGGACCGATTAACCGCAAATGACCAGAGAAGTCTTCTATATTAAGCCTAGTCAAACGAATGCTGCCTCTTAGGTTTACTGTACCAGTTGTGTGAAGAAAAATACCATTCACTGTTATCGGGTCTAAATACGCGATCGTACATGTCTGAATATTCTGCAGGCTTCTTCATAATAAGCTACAACAAATCAACTATCTGGCACGCGAACTGACGACTATCGATCGTCGAACCTAATCGTTCCGTGTGTGTATCCGAATTCAGGTAGGCATGACTTATGGTAGCTTTGTACAGTTTAACTTTTTCTGAATATTGTACATAAGTAAACAAATATTACATTGAGGATTGCTATGCGCTAATCCGTTCTTCTTCTCTCGATATCAGAGGTGGTTGACCAGCAAAGGCGCCGCTTTTCAAAGCACTAAATGATGCTTATATATCCTCATCTGGGCAAGTACAGTGCCCAGATGCAAATTGGCTCTGGGCTTAGAAGACGTAAGGCAGCGACGCTAACAACGATTGTCACACGCGCTTGATGTCATTTACAGGCGAACTTGTGAAACATCGGATCCGGTAGCCGAGGGCCTCCTCGATATCAAGAAGAGAACTTCGTGTGTAGTGCCAGGCGGGCATGACGATAAGGGAAATTGTTATGCGTGATAGGACGGAGGGAGGGAGGAAGGGAGGGAAGGTGAGCAGGGTAAACAAAAGCAGGGGCAGTTCTTCGATTCTGGATTCCCTTTCATCTGACAGTGTCTATATTAGTGGCAGTGCTGTAGTGGCGGGCAGGTGGTAACGAAAATGGCAAAGGATAAGAGAAGACTGTACAACTGCCCTACCACCAGCACATCACTCTGATGATGATGCCGCCGTTATGGCCACTTAAGTGAACTAGACTAACAATGGATAGCAACAAAGTCTTTTAACAACGTTTCAATAGCGATACCGTTATGACAACTTAACAACTGCTGAAACCTGTCACTGCTGGGTGACCATTGAAGTTCTACGGACCATGCTATTAACGACAATACTGGTGATCGGCGGCTAGATCGCGAGAAAACAGTCGGGATCTTTGTCAGCTTTATTGTAGAAATGTAAGTAAAAGATGCTTTTATATACAAAGACACACCGCAAGAAAGCTGTTAAAATACAAAATCAAAGAGTGTATATCTACGTAACACGGTTTGTGGTAACATTGACCTTGATTATGGTTTGATTACGTGATCTGATGTAATTGAACTTAATCCGAGTTATTACCCGTGACAAACTGACAAACCGCTTTTCAGCCCTAAAAATTTATCGCGAATGCATAGCGTCTATAAAGCCCCCGACTGTGGTTAGCAGAAAGTACAGTATACATAATCGAAGTATCTTGGTTCGTTTTACTCACCTGCACCCTTCTACTGTGCAGGAAAGTAGTCCTGGATGTGACCCAGGATATATCTGTATTTGTCCAACCTCGACCCCCTGGATAATATTACATATGTTTAAGAGACCTGGTAACCGTACCTCTAAACAGCATCATAGACTTATATTTATTTATTCTATATTTTATTATTATTTTTTTGTTTATTAGACCGGACTCAGATTAAGGCAGAAGAACTGAAACAAAGCAAAATGTAGTTTTTTTTTTTTCGTCCCCTTGGTAATGCGCTTCAGTGGACATTCATAGATTTCAAAACCCCAAGCCACTTTGTAATTAAAAATGGGCGATAACTTCTGTCATCTATGTTAGCCTTTCCTTTGTTCATGCACTGTGTATCTACTAGACGGGCCCCTATTAGTTTCACGAACTTTACGTACTGCGCCCCTATCATTATAGGTCTCCCTTTTATATAAAGGTATATCTAAATCACAAACTGTAAATCTTCAGCATACTTCAGTTGAAACGGACAACTGGGTAAACAGATGGATGTTCGTCATGCCATTTCATAGGTTTGTTAAAGGAACCTCGGACAAGCTTCGCAAGACACACCTCAACTAGACCCCTAGTGAAGAGAGGCCCTTGGTGGTATATCAAAGAGATGATTTTCAGAACTCGTTTACCGAAGGTAAAAAGTCGAAAGTGATAAAAAAAAATTAGGCTTATTCTATAGAAGAACGAAATTTTCGTAATGCTAAGTTTCTCATAAATTTAATGTTGTTACTCGCGGCGTTATCGACTTTATTAACTAGGTTTCTCGTATTTTGCTACGGCCACGACGCCTCTAACGCGGTAGATAGATAGCACTTGGCATTCCTTAACAATGACCACCGCCGACTTTACTACCCATCACGAGACAAACGTATAAATGACTTTAAATGCTGCTTTGTTACAGGACGGTGGGTGGACTGCAAGGGTATATATATATACACGTAATAGTGTGTGCATGTGTATATGCCTCTGAGATTTGTCAGTCAGGCGCAACAACTCCTTTGGCGTCAAGTGCCGTCAGCGGATCAGTGGCACAGAATGAACGAATGAATGGCCTTGTCAAAATTACGAGCATATTCCTAACCTGAGATATATTAATAATTGCACATTATATGCCATTTATGAGACATCTTCTGGCGCTGCGAGCAGCAACGGCAGTACTACCAACGTTCAAAAATGGCCGAATATGACATGTTTGCCGCCGCGGCCGTAAGACAAAAGATAGCAGTTGTAGTTGCAACGACAGCTATAGAACAGATGATATGTAGCAGAGCTTCATAGAAATGTAGTCGTAGAGTAGGCCATTGCAACAACCGCAATGATAACAACAGCAGTCGTTGATATTTACTGTCACACAAAGTGTCCACGCAATGGCAGAAAAATATATGGCCGGCGATAACTGTGGTTATAGAATTAATTGAGCGCGCTGTTGAGTGGTCACCTTCAAATTGGAAATCTGCGTAATGGCTCGTTTGGTATTTGTAATAATAACGTTTTCGCAGGCCTCGGTTAGACGTAGGCGCTTCAGTATACGCTCATGATTATGCCGTTGGTGAGAGTTTGCAGATTCAAAAAACCAGTTGAAAATGTAAAACAGAGAGAAATTCTTAGGGGAGCAATTATTTTAGAGAGAGCAGACAATGCAAGTTGACCAACCGAACACGCGGTAGCGCCATTATATGTTGGGAAAACAAATATCGTACACTGACAAAGAACGAGCAGAAATAACAGAATTCTGAAGACAATAGACCACCTATGCGCAGTGCACACTAACAGATGTAGCAGGTGGCTGAGCTCAAAAGTAGATCGTTCCGCACAGGGAACATGCCGCATTGCATACGTTAGAGTTCAAAGAAATCTTTCATATTCCCGATTCAGGGTTCTGTCGTGGTCTGTCGGTTGTCACGACATTGGAGAAATAAAGTTGGCGAAGCGTAAGTTTACTTTTAGGCTTTCTCAAGTTCTAAGATATTTCAGAAATTTGAAACACGTTAGTTTACACCTGTTCATAGGTCGCTATTGATGGAACCAACTATCCTACCGAAGGGTGCTATTCATTTTTAGTAGACATAACCTGCATTTTTTTCAACTTTCGGAAGCCATCAAGGCGCTCATAGGTGTTTTAGGTATAATTTCTAGATGTTTTAATTAGGGGTTTAGATAAAACGTAGTGTATGTAAAAGAGTAGAGTAGAATGTCAAGCAGTCAGCTTCTACTGCCGCAGTCTAGCTGCTAACATGTTGCAATAACAAGATAGGTAATGTGTTAGAATCATATTTTTGTGTCCAGTCACACAAAAACAATCTCAATGTACTTCAGTGACATGCACTTCAGATGTTTTTTATTGTCGCCTTGATTGCATACGACCGCCTTCATCATAGGCAGAAGTGCAAGCCCTACTTATATGCGATTTTACTTATGTAAAACTGAGTACTTGTTTACCAGACGTAATGCTCATGCCGTGCCAGCATTACCAGTTTCCGTAGAGCAAAAGAAATTAGCATTGAATGACGAAACTTTCTGCGGTATTATCGAAGACCTTTTACGGATCAGTTAATATGGGCGGGTACAACGTGCGGGACTAAGCCGTACAGGCACCGGCACGAAAATAGACATTAATATATTTTTTTTTCTCTACTTCGTAGGTTTATCTGTCAAAAAATGAACAGTGGTGATCGTTGCCTCCGTGATCTCTCTTTCGCACATTTCGAATAGTTTACGTTGCCATTTGTCTGTTGCCAGATGAATATAGTTAACTTCTTGTGATTCATTGCGGTATCATGGTGTTTTTCGCTGGTGAGTGACGTATAACGTTGCAGCATCAAAGACAGCGTACGTAACCAGCAGATGGGACGAGCTTTTGATGCTTTAAGATAGTCATTTGACACGTTTAGGGCTAGATTTTGCCTTTTCTTGGTTTTGTTGTTGATGAGTAAAAGTAGGTGATCGAAGGTGTCAATGAATGAATGGAAATTAGACAGTACATATATGTAACAGTGGCGTGTGTGGGTATGTTGGCAAGAATGTGTAATAAATGAAAAATGACGTGTCAGAACACTGCCAGTAAAGTTACGCTAAGTTAGTGGCGATTATTGCGGCAACGGGAGCGATAGCTACCGACGAGTCAAACGAACAAACCGAGGGGGCCGAAAATGGTGGGGGCCTGAGGTCAAAGGTCGAGCGCCAACGGCGCTGGTATCGGCGAGGTCAAATATCCTAGCGAAACAAACAGACAGACCAAGAACAAAATACAATGCGACAACGCTGGAACAACGCGGTTCAATTCGTGTCGAAGCACATCGCGCGCGCGCGCACACACACACACACACACACACAAACGCAAATATAGATACGGGTACGGCGGACGCAAACACAGTCTGGGTCTGGTTGCCGGTGGCCACGTCGACGAGAATCGACCAAAGGGCAGAGACGAAAAGATGAGAATCACATGCGAGATTTTCGGACATGGAGACAAGACTCATAATACGCCGAGACATAAAGACACGCGATGGCATACGACGCCGTAGTTTCATAAAAGTACCACAACAAATGATAGATAGTGCCGTTACAAACAAGTTTGTTCCAGGCACAGCACAGTCCACATTGAAACGTCTCACGATGCCCATAGAAATAGCGTGATGACAGCGACGATAAACACTGAAAGACGCCTGAGTCGTCTTCTTCCCTTCCACTTTTATAGCTTTAAAAGCTAGCATCGTGACGACATCTCCCATTGCCATGGTTAACATGATAGCTCCTATGATCATTGCTGATCATTTTTTTAGTTTTCGGACGGCGTAAAATTCACCTTAGCTAATTCCTCTCTTCCACCCACATCAAAAGTCTCTTTTCGTCAATACCCCTTTCTCGAATTCCTTTTGTTACTGTATTCGACATTCTAAGACATTGTTCCTGGTCAAGGCAAGACAAACCTTTCTATCCATTCATTAAATCCTTCTACGTTCCGATTAATGACGATTGTTGACGCTCATGTCAAACGGTTGCTTATTCGGCCACTGCCTTTACAGGACTAATGATTGCGTGAGTTACAACCGCAAAGGTCTGCGTGATCCGTTAGGGACGACTGGCGCACTTTGGCAGGCCTCCAGTGAAAAACAAGCACGTTTCATGTTCACGATGTTCTCCGTTGAAGGATGCAAGATAAAAAAAAAAACAAAACTCGCACAGGTTGATCGATGCGGAGCGTTAACGTAGTTGTCGTAGTTGTAAATTTGTTTGACACAACTATTGGCCAACTGTAAAAAAACGTGTTTCATTCTACAAGATACGCATACTTTAGACATTTAATTTGTATATGTTTTACTTATTGCATGACAATATTATATTAAATTTTATATCGTTCTTTCTTTAAATACATTTATCTGTGACAAGAGAAGCTACTATTATAAATGCTACGGGTTCCGCTGACAGCAGGTGTGTTGCTATAGTTAAGTGATCCTTTCCTCCTGCCTTGTGCAAGCCAAAATGAAATGTACAGAGCGTTATATCGCTACAGGAACTGTTGGAAGAAAGCGAAGCTTGATGTTGCTAACTTTTTTTTTAACATAACTGAAGTGACCTATCCGCCATTGGAGATTCGTGTGCCAAACCGCAGGCTCATGTGACCCATAACTACTGTCATTTGCCTGACACGTCTAAACAATGCAGGATAGAAACCCAAAATCGCTTTTGTTTGATATTCTTGTAATTAAACTTCACGGTGAGGTAAACTACGGATTAAACATGAACGTTTTCATCTGTTTTGCTTCGTTACTGTAGTGAACATCACAGATGATACAATCGTGGGCTGTCCTACGAAGGACTTAACGTGTTGTTCCTATAATTCGTTTGCAGAACTCCTCACTAGTTCAAGCTTGAAACGAAATAGCGGAAGTTATGCGAGTACGATTTTGAAGACAAGTCGTACACCTCTGAATTTACGCTACATCGTGTACCAAGAGATGCAGGAAAGTGACATCGGATTTTCAATAAGTCTTCAGATGCTAAAGCGCCTTTATGCCACTTCCCTAGCTATCTGCAGTATTAGATCTCAGAGCGGCACTACTTAGCACATCTCTTTCTGTTGTTTTTCTTCGTAGACCAAATATGCAGAACCCGTGAAGTCATATTCACGAGGCGTCCAAAACGTACCCTCGCAATGGTGATCTTAGGTAGACCAGTAGACACAGACAGATAGTATATACAGGGATAGACAAGAGAATGCTATGAATGAAGACGAGCCAGTATACTCTATCAAATCTCATGAAAGCATCCAACCAAGCCTGAAAGCCTTTAATGACGGCCAAGATGCGGTGAGTTTTACGAAACTACGCAGTGTTCCCTATGGAACTTCAAAGAAATTGAAAGCCGTTAGGAGCTGTTGTTGAACTGGAAGTTACTCGACCGTACGGCTTGGTTGTCATAGTACATGTGTTTTTTTCTCTGCCCGTTGCCATCCGCTACCAATTACCACAATATCGCTCTATTGTTCTGCCAATTTTCAGCGTCTGTGAAATGATCAATTGGCTATTAGACTGTGGCCATCTTTTGCGGCGCTGGCATTTTACTCAGATGGCGGTATTACACAGTGGTTGTGAGAAAAGGACTTACTGCTGCTCGTTTACTGACCCGAAGATTTGGTCACAGAACCTATCGGATTCGAGATATAACGATTTCGTCACTGCTATATCCAAATGTTTCTAGCAGTATTTGAACTCGGTCCAATTATAACCAGTGGCAAATTGTTACTCAGTCAATGTTACTACTATAATAAATACCTAGCTGAGAAATAAAATATTTTAGACATCAAATATCACTTTATTGTAACTAGTTAAATAGGTAACTGCACAGAATATCTGCATAGCTCACTGCATAAATCACACTGGTCGCGTGATCCTTTTGACTAATTCTTCTTCTTCCTCCTCTTCTTCTGACGGCAGACCCTCCCCCCTATCGTTGACATCAACGATCGTTGGTATCAAGGGAATACTCTTTTTCTACCTAGAGAAATACATCCATGCCATTCGTTCCTCCTTTTCCATAATGCACTTCGCGCTTACGCTCATATACCTCCGCTTTACGTAAATGCTTGTTTACGACTACACTTTTCGGCTTAAAATGGCCCCGCTTTCTGCGGCTGAGAAGCATAATCCGTAACAAATACAATTAATCTCATACGAATTGTGGCATAAGGACTGTACTTAGAAACAGGTTTCGATTGGGTAGGCTTCGACTGGAACTTGAACACGATCACGTAAATAGATGCTCATATCCAATAATTTGACGCAGAATATCTTCTATATAAAATATATTGAAAAAGATAGAACAGTACCCATACTGGACCTAAACTTTAGTAATTTCAACTCATTGCTTTTTTTCCAAATCAAAGGTATTCACGCGAGAACTAAGCGAAAATGCACAAAAGTTTATTATATTGCACTGAACGTGATTGTATCATTCGAGAGAGTATTGAACTTTGCTGAAACGGTAGAACCCATACGGCAGCCTAACATAAGTGCATCTTCATTCTTCCTTTTGCCAACTTCTTGTTTGTCATACCGCTTATTGCATTATAGCTTTGCAACGTGATAATTATAATAATTTCGAAAATCATTGTTCTCTACGGATCTTTGCATCGTCTTCAACTGCGAACGTAATCGAGCAATAGGGCTTTTTTTCGTAGCTTCACATACTACGGTCTGTATGTTCCTTTACAGATAAGTTCGCTTTTTAAAAATGCATCGAATAGGAGCTCTCACAGTTGAAAAGCTACACAATGAGTCCCTAAACTGTTCTAAGTAGTGAAATCCGCTGTTGTTTTCGTTGCTCGTACAGTCCACGCGCTTTAGCGGATCAGATTGCATTCAAACTGGATTCAATGAAGTAACAAATCGCTTGCGGACTGACCGTCTGCTAGCCCGCCGTTCTTCGGCTGAGGCAATCGATTTTGAATCGCTTTTGTCTAGACCAGAGTAGCCTCATAACTTTCATTTTAGAGGTTATTGCGACAAGTAGATGTGTCATTAGGTTTTTCGTAGAATTTTTTCATCATAGAATATGTCGAATCGACACCTCATTTATCAATTTTTTTTCGATTTATCTATTTTGATCTAAGTTTGATTTCACTTATATCCCTCAGCTTACCGGCGCCTATGTTCTTTGAAGCGGCTTGTTCCGCAAGGTTTAGTGCCGCCATGTTCAGGAGACAAGAAAGGAGGGGGGGGGGGGAGATCCTATTTTTTAGCTGCTCGTAGGCAAAACGTTAATTTGTTCAAACACACTGCGTTTACTTGATTTTGGAATAGAAATCGCAAACGAACGCAACCAAGAATAGCCTTCAGATATGAACAACTGACGTCCGGTGAGCTGAATCGCCAACACTTAAGGGGTGAGACCGGTGACCCAGGTCAATATGCGATATTTAGGTCAAATTAGTTTTTAATTTTTTTTTTTTTGCTACTGTACAATCTGCTGTCTCTTAACTGTTTCCGTTGGCTATGTAACGCGGAAAACTTTTGAACAGCCTCGCATAGAAAAAAAGGATTACTTAGTGCTAATACATTCAACAATAGTTAACATTTACCATCTTATGCAACTTATACTTCTACAACAGGCACTCGGCAGTAACAACAATGTAGTAGATCTTAAAGCCGGGCAAGTCTTCAAGAAATACGTTTATACGTATTGAGTTGAAGTATATAATTATATAAAAAAAATATATAAAATTGGATCGTTCAGCGAGATGCATTAAATATCTGCTTACTTTTTCTCATAATCCTTCACTTTATCTTCTACGTTTTTTTGCATACAGATAGAAAATAACGCATGTTGCGTGTGTTCTTCGTTTTAGTCTATGGCAGTCGAAGCAGGTCCTCCTATATAAAGAAAAAGGCGAGCCTCGGAGTAGACTTACGCCCATTAATAGAATCCAGTTAGTACGTTACGTCGAAGACCAGTCTACCCTATTAGTCCAAACACTTGATGATCTTAGAACATATTGAAGAAGATTCATGTCGGCGACCAGAGAGGTCTGCAAATTATTTTCCTTAGGCATGGAAATCGCGGACACCGTCTCGATGTTTTGTAGGCTAGAGGCGTAGCTGACGCAGGTAGTTTTTCATGCAATCTTTCGTCTCTAATCCTAATCGAGATATATTAAACGTTGGCATTGGTCAACTGAAGATTACTTTTCGCCGAGCGTGTACATTCTACAATAGTTATGATACTCTACAATAGGTTGACGAAAAAATATTGCGACATTTCTAGGAAATTCAACAGCTATAATTTACCAGTTATAAAAAGATCCTTACCTAGTCCCTACATAGAATCTTTTTTTGGGTATTAGTTCCTCACTGAAAGAAGAGGTAGCCTCTAGCTTCCTGTGAACTAGAACTGAACATTGGCTTAGTTGAATCATCGGTATTTGAATCAAAAGTAAAGTTCGTCTTTTCTAGAAGATTATGAATTTAGTGATTTTATTGAGCTCATTATTTCTATCCGCAGTTAAAACGCTATTGGCATTATCTGTTTGCGCCTATTACTTTAAATCTAATTAGACATAACGTGAGGGTATTTTCGTCAATGGCGTACGGTGACTATTGAATACGATAGATTTCATAGTCTGTTATGCCATATTTCGAGATTCACGGTCAATACTGCCATTAGGAACGACTTTTCAGACTTCCATAGTCTATGTGTTCCTTGCTGTCGTCTAGTTTTCATCGTTCTGTTGATGTGTAATAACTCGAAGAAACCACCCATTGAAACTTATTGTTTACTTCAGATTGTTGGAATGAGGCTACTTTATCTTCACACGTGTATTATGAGGGTGCTATTATTGGACGTTCGGTCTGCCGCCATTGTCAAGTGACAGCTGAATGTGTATTATTTTTTCGATGTCTCCATAAAAATTATTAATGGTGAAATCAAGCTTTTTATCTTCGTTTAGAATGAATGATGCAGAAGATCGTATGTACGGAAGATCTGCTCGAATTGCGATCTTGCTGGTAGCGTCTTGCTGGTAGTCAGTTGGCTGCGATAGCAGAACTAGAAATTTGTACCTTGTCGTGGTAAGATACCGCTACTTAAGCCTATCATGTGCTGAAATGAAATAAGCCCCTAACATTAGTAGATGTCATCGTACAGGTATCAACTTTATGTCTAAGTAATGGTTTGACCTTTTTTCAGCGGAAGATCATCCCATAGATACGAGCAGCCTCCATTGAAGAAGTCAGATTACTGCCACCTCTTACAACGATGAATTGGTATCGTCATTGTTGAACGTTGTTTTTATTTTGACGATAATTTTATGACTATGAGGCAGGCAACAGTTAAAAAATGCCGTAAACGTTAGAGTAAAATGTCCCAAGCTTAGTAGAATGCTAAACCTAACTCACGATGGCGTCCCGCTATATAAAGATTTGACTGATAGTGTCAAGCGAAGGAAGAGACCGTTTCGACAAATTTTTCAACGACATGTGCGCAGTGGTAACAGTTAATAGAAGTTACTCAGTTACTTTTCTTTTTAGGTGCAATGTTTGCGCTATGACTCGCAAAGTAGAAGGCATTATATAAAAACTGTATTCATACTCAGCTGTTAAGATGAATAACTATACTATAATGGATACCGTAATGCATGTGAACTTCCCCTGCCACTAACGTTAAGATAGTGCCATTGATTTTTTCGCTGGTCTTTGCGTCCTTATTATAGGAGCACTGAGAGTTGTATACGTGCGTTCCGCATACGAACGAGCTTGAAGCACGATATATAATACTTCTTGTATATTATATATCAAGCTCTGAAAGGTCAGTGTCAGTCAAAAAAAATGCTAATTTTAAAGCAAGCAGAAAAGTCGAAAATGGGTAAGTTTTAGAACTTGATGTGCAAATCAACCTCCTAAAAATTGTGATTTCAGCCATGATGTTGAATAGCAAATTATTGGTCTGTAACTACTTATTATTATTATTACTATTATTATCGCAATGCGGTCTAACCTTACCAATTCTGCCAGCACGTTGAACTTCGCAAGCACGCACATAAAAATATACGCGTTATGTATACGTGTATGTTAGGGTATATTTTGAATCTACTTTTAAATAGTAATATACACAAAATCTAGAACCTTTTTTGCTGTTATGATCATCCCTAGAGTTAGCCGACGCGTAATAAAGATTGTATAGTATCTACCTAAGTATTATTATCATTATCTTAGCTTATCGAGCCATTGTGCAGATAAGGTTATGAACTGGCGTTATGATTGCTCTCTAGCAAATGTCTAAGTTGTTCCAAGCAACTTATTCGTCGTGAGACGATGTGCCGAAAATAAAAAAGGTGAAAAATCGTCCAACTATACGATTTCGGTAAGATAACTCATTTGTTACAATGACCACACATATTCTTTTGGCTTGTAGCTGATTTTCCCGCCTCACGTACCTTCGAAATGGGAAAAATTCAAAGATCACCTTCTACTTATTTTCATATGTCGGTCCTGGTGTGGATGATAACAAACGACAAAGTAATGGTCATGGAATTTCCAATGGCCACGACGTCTGTCACAATTTCATACCAACCAGTCCCGTTTGCTGCATTTAGTCAATGTGTGGTCGGCAGTGTCGTCGTCACTAAGTCAGCACGGCCTCACAAGTCCTTTATTGTCGAAACAGATGGGTAGAATGCCTTGGCTTTGACTTTGGCTCGAAGCTGAATGACAGACAATGTTGAACGGTACGCTGTCGAGTCAAGCACCGCACCCCTTCGTTAAACCCGGAACGTAAAAGGGTATGAGGATGCTGTGGGAAGTAGTAGTTACTACGCCTACTTCAAGCAGACAGAGCGACACAGGGACGAATCATTGGCTCCTCAGCAACTTCAGATACAGCCTACTATAATATAGCTCCGTGTAACGATAGACCCGCATTGTTCTTTGCAGGCGCGATTGTATTTGCCAGTTTAGTCCAATTGTTGACGTCCGGCTCAATGTGTACGTATATATATATATATGACTTTATCATAAACATGTAGCTCTTCCTGTCTCTATGGTAAACGACGACACAGTAACATGACTAAGTCCGAATTGTTTCGCATTGCGGAGTCGTCTGCAGCGTATGCTCACCATCGTATTGCTATCGTGCAAGAGAAACACACGGAAGTGCTGCCACCGCTGCAGGTGACGGACAGCTGACGGCTATTGATACGCATCGTCCGCTCGAATTAGTACCACACATTACGTTAAACCACTGAGTGCTCCTTTTCTTTTTTCGCGGAGGACAGAAATGTATATTGCCTGTTCGTATTCGGGGTATTGATCCATAGTTGGAGATAGCAAGAAGGTTGCTATTTAGAAAAACTGGCCGGCGGGCAAGTGAAGTATGAACGACTCACATAAGTTAATTTTTATCGCTCGCAGGTTACATAATGCGAGGTGTGTTTGCCTTTCGTCGATGTTTACATTCCTTAACGTAAGATATAAGTATTTCCCAATTCCGGCCTATTTCAACTCATCACTGTGAACAATAAGCCATTATTGGTCCTATTTAAATACAATATATGAAATGACGTGTCACAACATTCGCTCAACGTGCGTGTCGGCCCCATAATTGTATAAGCCTAACAGCAACATTATACGTATAGCATGAATGGTAATAACCATGGGGTAGGTAAAAGTCAATGACGCGAAATAATGGCGCATTCATGGTTCTTTTTAAGAGTAGACAACGAAGCAAAATGGCTAGCACGAATAATCACGAACAACAATTAATTGTAATGATGATGAAGGGTGACATTATGGCAAGCATTGTCCAGTCTGGCGCCAATTAATGCTAATATATTCTCTGTAATATACTTAAAAGTTAAGCATTTGTCTAACTTATTACTACTGCTGCGGTATTCGCCGCCGTTGTTATAGTCATCATAGGGCATGACTACGCAAAACGTACGCTTTTTTAGCTGATTCACCACTGCTTCTCTATTTGCCCATCCAAAGCAAGTAAAATAATAACAATATCGCATCGTGCCTAGCGCATCGACTTCGTTCGAGCGCAACTTTTGTTGGTATATTTTGAAGGTCGTCCAGGTCCGCAAGGTCACACAAGGCCACTGTCGGTACGAGTTTCTGTCTCTGCCATCAGGAAGGGGCTTTGCTGATGAACTGTAGAGACTAAGCGGCCAATTGTTCGCAGACCTCAATACCTACTGCCTGCCAACGAATAGCGGTTAGCAGACGTACGTGCAACGGCAATATTATAAACAGGATCATGCCACCACGTTCTTCGCGCTCTTCTCACCAGCAGTGCAGTCGCGCGGCAGTGTATAGCGTCAACGTTTATCGATTAGTTGTATATATTTAAAAAACTCCCTGAATGTCATGAACCGCTACATATCACATAAACCATTTCGCAATCATTAACGAGCTCCTGATCCGGCTATGGGATTAACAAGTTCGCCCTGCAAAGGAGTGCTTTTTATCGCATATTAGACCAGAATTACTATCAAAGATGTCGCTTCTTGCTTGTGAGTAGCCGATAATGGGATTACCCACATTCAATCCAGCTTATCGAAATGCGGCGCCAGTGATAAGGCCCGTACCGTCGCCGAATACTGGCGGAAGAAATCTGCTCTATTCAACACATACTTAGCGGGCTGATCCTTCAAACTTTGACTTTGAAGGATGAATATTGTTAGTGCTATTTGTACAACGGAAAACAGATAACAGATGCCCTTAGAAAATCAACCATAACGATTCCAATACCGAATGGCCCACTTCTACAATATCACTCCTTTTTTATTTTTGTTTTTTCGCCGTCTATACAGCACGCGTCTCCAGACACTTTTCAGGCATCTGGAAACCGTGCAATCGCAATAGTCTTCACGATTCCATGCAGAATGTTGCTATCCTAGTTGACCCTCAAGGATGAAACTTCGACTGGTCTAAAAAAAGATAGTAATCCGTATTGAAATTACGTGCGCGGTATTTGCTAAATTGTACCCGCCTTTTTTTCTCAGTGATAACAGTGGCCGTTACCGTTACGCAGTCCAAGGGCTGTAAAGTACTGCATTTTGATTTTCGCGCTCGTCGTTAGAAACCCATTACTTTATAGCTTATGGCACTTCTTATAGAAATACATTTAGCTATCAGTTAATATACGGTTTTAGTTACCTTAATTTAGCAGAAAACAAAGTTTTTACCTTTGCGTACGGCCGTCCGTTATCTGAATACGATAACAGGAAACTCTTCTTTCATTGATTAGGAAACATTAGAATTTAAAGATGCTTGAAGCAAAAACAGCATAATGTTACCTGTTATTGCCGAAGGTACCGCTTCCCGCCACCTGTCGACTAAAGAATGGTTCGCAAATGAAGCCTTTACCATAGTCACCAGGGACTGCAAAATTTTTCGAGCATATTTTTAGCTGGCACGTGTACTATAAAAGCGTTTAGCGTAGCTTCAAGGCAATAGGGTTGGCTTTAAGACTTATACTCCTTTGCAGATCATGTGTGTCCTGTAGCGGGCGGGATGTTGGCTTGGCTACCAACATGCTTTAATTTGATGAATGCTACCATCCCATACAGGGCTCTCTTTTCAACCAGGATCTATAAATATTGTCATTTGCGAATGTTTATTTAATATCTATCTGCCGCCATCTTTTTAGCTCATGATTGCTTTTTGAGGCAATGGGCAATAATTTAACTGAATCAAACCTACTTTGATTAGCACTTTTATGATGCTATTGTGATGCGTACAATCGAAGCACAGGTCGTGCACTGACAAACGTTCATTTGCCCAGGAACGTTTACGACTGAAGAAGCTTACAGTATCTATAAAATGGCTGGAATAAGCGAGACAAATCGATAACAGCCAATAGGTTGTCATGCCCTTGCCTTCTCTGCCCACAAGAGGTATTTCGCACAGTGGTAGAGAAGTTTATTCATGCCGTTGCTGAATTAACAATTATAGATTGTATGCATAGAGGAAGTTCAGGTGGGCTTTATCAGCTGTCAACGTATATGTTAGGTATGGCTAGATTTTGACTTTTTTTTTTTTTACAGCGTCCATTATAATATTGGACGTCTTCATAACTATCGGTACAAGCTCTTGAGTAGAATAGGGAACAAGCTTATTAGCTTTTCGGAAATAGATTTGGTCTGTTCTCTAGGTATTACCACTAATAAACGAGTATGATTTAACCCATTGTCATTGCCTGCAAGAAATCATTAGAAAGCTGACTGAAATCAACGGGTCTGAGTCGGCGACCTCTTCGAGAACATTTTTCTTTGAGAAGCAAATCAATTTAGCTCAGACATCAGAATCATGAACAACGCAGCTTGTACATTGGCAGGTCTCCTACGTACAGACCTTTCCAAAGCGTGCTCATCGCCAATGCAGGCCTATGGGACCGTGTGGGTAAATGACATTGATAACGACATCATCAATAAACACAACAACAACAACTATTATCACGCTGACTGTATGTAAGTTCTTTCATTGCTTCCAGTGCCGTTGCCGCTTCTGCAGCTGTTCTTGAAAGAATAATCACACTCCTAAACGCCACTGAAGCTGCGCAACGTCGAGACCGTTGCTGACGCTGTGAAAAGAAGGTTATACTAACCACAGCAACACAGCGGCGTTGCTTTAGAAAGATGCTACAAGCGGACGGTGGCGGTGGCCAGCGGTGACTGAAGTGGTGGGGTTGGTCCAGCGACTGGGCAGAAATTGCAGAAGCGCCACGCAAGAATTTGCCTACTGGAGCAATGATGATTCGAAAAACGTCCCGCAGGAGCGTTGTTGCCTTTGCCCTATACGTTGCCGTTATTGCTGCTACTGGGAATTGCAACAGGGAGAAAAACGGCCCCCTTTTGTTGGATATCCAAAGACGAGGAGGAAGTCAATTCAGCAGGTTGCCTTCATGCAGAGCGTTGATCGCCAAACGGCGTTTTGCTGGCTTCGGGAACGCGTCATGCGTGGAGGACAATCATAGCGTTGCTGTTACAGCCATCGTCGCTACGGTGTTAGTGCTTTTACCTTGAGCAGTGGGATAGAGTGAAGAGGACGGGAGAAGAAGAGGGCACGGAAAAATATCAACAAAAAACAAACATCGCTATGTAATAGCTTCTATTACTGCGCTGATTTGGAGAATAAAGCTAGCAGTAGCAAACGACAATGAGAGGAGCTGCCATTGACCATACAGGGGTGGCAGGTAGGGATGTATTTCAAAGACAAACACTTGTCGCATATATGAGACCAATAGTAGCCGTAGCAGAAGAGAGTACACTACTGTGCTCTTAAAAGATATAATAATGAAAAAAATATTGTAAGCGTTTTATGATATAACAATGCTTGACACGTTTTCTTAGTAAACCCACAGATGACACACATGAATTGCAGAAACATGTGCATTGCAACGTTACGTCGGCATACAGCGACACATTAAGGTGAGGATACAAGTAAAAAGCAAGGAAGATGTATGTGAACTAATTTGGCGTTCTGTATTCTTTATGATACCGCCTATCATTTCTTGTTTTAGCGGCTTTCCTAGAGACTTACTGCATACGGTTTATTTTACTAAAGTTTATCATACCCTGCCCAGGACGTCAGTGTCCTGGCTTAAGTTCCTGTTTTCTGTTGAAGCTATCCAGTGTGTTTACGACGAAGTTCAGCAGCGCCAAGGTCTATTGAAAAAGTCATAATTGTTGTCTGTAATCGAGGCAGTTTTTGTAGACACATCGTCTTGAGCATAGTATATTCTTGTCAACACATGCCTCCAATGGTTGCTGACGTTTTAGCGGTATAAATTTTTACTCGTTTAGAGGTATATACGCATACAGATACGAAACACTGCAAGGCTACAGGGGCTGGAATTAATATGTTTGTTTATGTATGCCTTCCTTGCAGATCCCCTTAAAGCATGGGATTATCGAAATGGGATCAGTGTGCTATTGACAATTGACCTAATGAATGGCCCAACAATCGTGGACGATAGCAGAATCACAAAGATTACTTCTTCGCTTCATGGAAAGATGTCTATTGCAATTGATGCCACGACATCAGACCGACTGGACGTGACAGAACAGCCTCGGATTAAATACTTTTATAATGGGGTGGGTAAACTGAGCGTGCCGACAACGTATGCATTTAGCTTTGTGGTTATAGCTACTGTTCTAGCTAATGCTGTGTTATTAAAGCTTTGTCTTGTGTTATTATCTCGGAGAGGGCGAATGCGTTCTGGTGTCAAGGTAAAGGAGCTGAAGACGATTTTAGGAAGGCGTGCAGCAGACAATCGAATTGTAAAAGCAGTAAAGTGAATTGTGTTCGCTTTTGTTTGTCAACGTACACACAATATATATATATATATACTACGTGTATATGCTTCTTAATTATTTAGCTTGAAAATGGGCTGACCAGCGGTCATAACGACGGTAGACAGCTAACTGACGGGTCTGCTCTATGTTCTGTCTGCCATTGGTTGATTCATTTATCTTAAGGATCAACATTTGCCAACGATATTTCTATTTTTTAGGCCTCTCTTGAGCCCTTTCGCTTTCTCATGTTGATGTATGCTTCCCGGAGATATACACAGAATCTAACTGACAAAAGCTCAGCGGCTAAAGCTATAAAGGACAGCATTCGCAAAAATGAATGAGATATGTTCACTGAGTCCCTCGTCTTAGCGCAGACCAAAACAAACTCGATAACATGTTTTCTACATCATCAGAAACAGCACTGGGTTAACATCCAATAGCGCCGATTGTCGCATTGGAAGGTTGGAAAAACAATCAGAGCAAATAGAGTAATACGACAGCGCAAATTAGAGAACGCATCGTCTGTCTGATCGTTCTGTGTTCGTAAACATGCCGAAATACGCCCGACTATTAAATCAGGCAGAAATCGCTAGCGCCAGCGTAACGTTCAGAGCTAAATAGCATGTAAATTAATATATTTCTATATGACATCAAAGTCTCTAAAAGTTGTTCAGTTGTCACCGGACTCACATGATTTGCTAATCTTGGTCAGTATGCGAAGATATATATATATATATACTAAAAGTCCCTGCGCCTACCTCCAAAAAGATGACTGTCTTATATGGCTTATAGGTGTTCCTATGTTACTGTGTGTAATATATCATTGTATGAAATCGTAGGTATAGTATTTCTTCCAGCACAATTTGTTGTGAAGTGACAAATAATAAGTCGTGGAACGGAAAAACGAAACATAAGTCTTTAAGGTATGTAAATGATATATATGGCCCCTTTTAAGTTCTCCTTTTAAATTATTAAGTTGAATTTATGAAGTGCGTTCATCAAATAAACACCGCTAACCTCTATAGTAAATGGCCACCAACGCATGCGCTTATGTATCTCAATAGGAAAATTACATTTTGTAACTACCTTAAAGTATGCGAGAATCCGATAGTAGGTTCAAAGATTTGTGTCAAATGCTCAAACACACTGTATTTATTTGGGGCGCGTATGTTGAGACGCATACGAACACGTTGCAAAAAATATCTATCGTATGTGTTGTAAATAGGACATAAATTCCTTTGAGAACACATAATACACATGACCCGTTGTTCTCAGGACATCTGTCAAGGACCAAATTTCTATTACACAGGTTGAGTGAACATGCACAAACGGTCCTTGTAAGAGAAAGAAGAATAAAAAGGCGTATTACCATCCTTCTAGACATGGATTGATGACATCATTATGTGACTGAATGAAAATTGAGTGAAGGTGAATAGTGTACTCACGGGTCTCATGGCGACTGCGGTAGGCAGACAGGCTGTGATTGTGATGCTAATATCGCGGACCAACTGTGCGAACAGTCTTGTAGTAATCCACGCCTGATTATGATCCTCGAAGCAGTAACTATAATCCTTGTAATTCTTAATGCTGCACAGTTCGCTCTTTACTCTTCACTGGGGTCGCTCAGCTCGTTGTCGCAACAACCGATATTTTTGCTCAGTCACAACATATCAACCATCAATTTTTAAAAATATTCCAGGGGGAGTTGTAGATTAGGGTTGCTCCCCGCAACTACTGCTGCCGGGGGACCGGTCCTCAGGTGTCCGATAAAGGACACCCAAGTGGCACGCACACAAGCACCTGGTTATTTAGCCCACTCAAACTGGGCTAGTGAGTAAAGGAATTTTGTTCGGGCGTCCAAATCGCGTGGCCCGACGGCTCGCGGACTACCGGGGCTTTTTGTACGCCCCGTTTTATAGAGGAGAAACGTGGGGTTACGGTTATACCAGCAAGGGTGGTAGGATGCATCCGGCGAGACGTACCATCACGCAAGTGACCGGTAGCAAGGGGTGGTAAGGGCAAATGTAACGGAGCGAGCGCAGGTGGAAGAAGAGGAAATATAGACTGATGGTTATGGGGGGGGGGGGGAATAGCAGAAAGTCTGAAATCTGAAAGAAAAAGAAAGGAGATGTCCTACAGACGCACAGTTGATAGTTGGCGCAATATTTCTTCTGCTCTATGGTGAAGATAAAAAGCGCACACACACACTCGCGCATATGTGTGCGTGTATATCACCAGGTCAGCGAGAGGGGCAGGCGAGGATGACTTAATTTTTCTAGCCGCACTTGTGGCATTACCCGGCAGCATGTCTGTATGTGTGTCTATCTTTATGGTATACGTGTGTGCGTGCGCCTGCTCTGGGGTCTCATCTTGCGAGGAGGACTATGAAGCATAATGCCTCTCAGCCCCGTCCAGATGATCGCACCCTGTACCTTCACTAGTGTTACCTCCGCCGTTCCTGGCTCAGTGGCAGGACCGCTACGACGCTATGGAGCTGTCTGTCCCCGTGGTTCTCCAGCAGCAGCAGTTTCACCCAGCGGTAGGATGGGATACTACCAGCATACGGCTACAGTGCTCGGGCAGTGCGGTGCTAGGGCAAGGGTAAGGATTGAACCGGTTGTCAAGAAGCAGCAGCTACCTTCTTATCATGGGACCACCTGGATCAGCGACAACGATTGTGTGGCCAGGGTTGTTGAACAGCAAAAAGAGCTTCAAAGGCAAAGGTCGCCGCGACGTTTTTTTTATTTGCAGCCCGCCGCGCGATACCACTCAAAGCAATGACTACAACTATCAGTACTTCAGCAACAATAGCAGTGGTAACAAACAGTGACAATCGTAAGGGCAATCACCCAAGCAATGACAGCGGCAGAATTAGCGACAGTGGCCATACCAAAAAAATTTTTGGAATTTAACGTCCAGTACGCAAGCCATTAAGCATTGCTTCAGGGGTCTGGATCCCAGCCCGAAGCGAAATGTGTCTACGTTCGCATCCGAACCTAAACCACCACGTATTTTGTAGTTTAGTAAGAAAGCACGGAGATCGGTCAGGGGCAATACTGGTCTCAAACGAAATAACAATGGCACGCGTTCGTTATGATCAGCGCCGGTAAACAGAATCGTAACTACAATAGCTAGCCGCTGGCCTGACGGTTTGTCTGCATAAGGCCATAAATTTGAGCAGGTTAAGTTGGCGATACCTGTGTAAGAACGAAACGGCATAAATAGATCAGTTGAATAGGAAAGTATTGTTATAAATTTCCAAACGAATACATTGACCCAGCGTTCGTTTGATACAAATATTAGGGTTCTGAACAAAAAGTGAATGTACGTTCCTTTCTTTATTGTTTCAAGAGCTCCTCAGCTACCTGTGGTGATCAGGTTCTACGGCATGCGAAACGGAGCGGCGATGTTGTATGGTCTAGATAAGGCATATAAGGTAAGGCATATTATTTTATGCCAACCATTACCATTTTGGAGCTTAACCTTGACGTGATATCTTTAAATTTGAGTTACTGATGGGCAGTAAGGCAGAGAAACGATCGAATGTGAATTTGTCTTTTTTGTTACACATTTGACCTGTTACGTAAAATGCCGAATTTATCTTACCCCGAAGAGTAAACAAGGAACACCTAACTCCAACTCTATCCGATATCGAAGTCTACATATTGTGTTGAAACTAGTTATCGGTATGCTCAGAGATGTGTCATAGTCGTCACCTTTGCGATAATTCCTACTTTGATTTATAATAACAACGCCAATAATTAAGCGAAACAATGTACCTGTCTTGGATCGCCGAGTACGTTCGCTGAATACGTTTAAACATTCAAACGCATCTTTTGTCTACTAATTAAGAGCAACTACAACAAGTCCTAATGTATATATATATATATATACATACTACTTCAATCTTGCAAGAAAAAAACTGGCTCTGCAAAAGGTCAGTCGCTTATGGTACGGTGAGGATCATTTTGAACAAACACAGGGTAAAGCTGCAAGGCTGTCCACGCTGGTCAAATATAACAGTGCTTATTTTAACAACTTTTCCATTTCTGGTACATTTAAAATGTCTTGAAGTGCGCAACAAGAATAATACGCAGGTTTCCACTTTAACTAGACGATTATAGAAGGCACATTTGCACCAGCGACCCGATCTCTTGTGGGTTAAAATTTCTTCCGGGACATCTGTAGGCCGAGACATAAAGTAAGATTAAGGAACCCAGTTCTGGATCTGCAGACTTTGTAAAAGTGCAAAAAACCCACGACACGTTTTAAAACTTTTAACCCTAAATGGACACTAAGTTTTATTAATGAAATGTTAAGAGCGTTGTTATTATTAGCGTTTGTCTATGATATTTCGCAGGTGTACGTATCCTTTATACGTTTCGCATATATAATCAGTTTAGTAATGCGTCCCATCAAATACTATGTTTAAATGTTTGGGTTTTTAGCGGCTCTTTGAGAGATGAGTTGAGTTAGTGCCGAGAACCCGTGGTTGACCAAAATTACTACCAATAGCTATAACTATGGTTTCAGTCAACCCAGTAGAAAAGTTATTTGATAAGCGTCGAAGTATATGGATTAATCCGAATGTTTCTTATCGTTATGTACGGGTCGATGACGTAAGAACAATGTGCGATGATGACTTTTTTTCATTGTGAATGTTTTAATCAATAATGTCAACATGGAAAGTTTATGTTGGGCTAGTTACGAAAGGCAGAAACAACGTTATAAGCGCAGTCTTTTTGGCTAGTGTTTCACAAGATCTCTGAACACGAATGAAGTTCGCAGGAGTAATATTGTACAGGAGAGAATCACTGATGGTACTGATCACTAGGTTTACTTGTCTGGCTATACCCGCAGAGGTTTATAGGCTAGGGTTTCAGGCTAAGCCGTCAAGTTTGTGTTACTCATTGTAGTAATTTACCAATTATTTCTCTAATTACCAGTTTTGTGTCTTAGGTATTTATTTAGTATTTGGCTGACTCACTGACGGCACCGCTAGTTTCTCTTGTGGTGAGAGACGCATTCGACTTCGCAGCTTCGCAATATCGATGTAGTTTTTTTTCACGATTGTTGGCTAACAACGTTCTGTCTTGTATAGTGATATTGTTCTATAGAAAATCATGATTTTACTGTCTATCAAACAATTCGCAAATCAGATGCTATGAATAGCTCGTACGTTTTTGCCTGTCATCGTTTGGTCAGTAGCACGCTTCATACAATTAACTTAGAATATTTGTACGAGATCTCATCACTATGATACCGGGTAGCAAGACACATGCTAAGGGAACAGCACCTACGTCCTTTGTGCAGGAACTGTCCCTTGAAGCTTGTAACTGTTCGATAGTTTCTTGCCAAAAAGCAATTGATTTTATACAGGTTGCATTAACAGTATTGAATGACATTTGTCTTTTTAAAACAAACGCCGAAAATGTATGGCGCATACGATGCCTCGTACTTTCACAGCTTGTACGAAGTTCGTGCTGTTACTCGGCCTCAAGAATCGTTAGAAATAGATATATTCAAGTATTGTGCAATACCTTCAATGGCTCACCTTAGAAGAGTGCTGGTTATATCATTATTCAGCTTATTTCGTTTTCACTGCGGTTGTAGTGTCTACAATGAGCTTCGCAGTGACTTGTATTTTTTCTAGTAGATAGTTTATAGGATGTCGAGAATTATGTGGGTCTATTTATGTTTGCTATGCTACTGTAAGTGAAGGGCAAGGCCTTCAGATGATCATCCTGTACATACTATGCCCGAAATCTATGCGAAACCTTAGGTCGCTTTTATTGAAAGGTTTACAGACGGTGTCTCGTTTTTCCTGTATTGTTCCTAATTTCACCCATAGAAGAATGCTTTCTAAGTATCTGTTATGAATACGGAAATGTCTACCAAACGGATCGTGGCTCGCCGGGCTGATACTTTCAACTCAGTTTCTTATTCTTCTAATTCTTTTCATAATGAGCTTCTTTACAAACATGCTCTAAGTAAAGTACAATTTATTAGTGAAATTATAGCACCACACTCTTTGTCACTGCACCATCGACGAACGATTCGGCGCATTTAAAACATCGGATGGGATACAATTGACCGGTCTGGCTCCCTCGTTCCATAGACCATACGTCGTTACGATGTAAATCATGAATGTACAAAGAAAAGCTCAACAAACCGCAATTGGATGGTTTTCATCATATCGAATAAATCTCTTCCGTTAAACTGTTGTGTCCGCGCCACCTTAAATTCAGGTTGAGTCAGCCGGCCTTTTGTGAGGAATTTTATCTTGACAGCACGAACTTCTTTTAAGGGATCCCAGGTATTTTCGTTATATCTGTCACGTCTGGCTAAGAGATAGCCGTCAAACGAATGGAAGCAAATTGCAAAGACACTATTTGTTGCCTGCACGATCGTTAGTAAGCCATAAGCAGTAACCAAAACGATAGGCAAACATTAGTAGAACCTATTTTTTTTTTCGCCTGTAATTTTCAATCAGCTCTTTTCGTTTTTTCAAAAATCGTCGTCCAATAACGATAAGAGACGTAACGAAATTTTTCGATAATTGCGCATACGTTGCTCATCGTAGCGTTAGGTAACCGCGTGTGTTTCTTTGTCGTTTATTTCAATTGAATATCTAGCGGTGCACTCTTCACAACATTTTTTTGCGTCCGCGCCATTTAGCCACTCGGAGCGATTTGTTGAGCTATCGCGAAATTGTTGGCATCGTCGACTTGTCCATTTGTTTAAGTTGTTCACTAACAACACAAAATACGGTAAACATCAACGGCTGCGCCTCAGAAACAATAAAACAGTTAAAGGAACTTCTGTAGTCGTACATTTGTCATTTGCATTGAGCGCCATGGTAAGGTTACCAAAGTAGTGGTCGATGATTGGCGAAAGTTGCTGACATTACTGTAGGCTATATCAAACAATCTTTTTAAATTAACTATGCTAGCTTAGTTTTAATAAAACTGTGCTAGCTTATTGCAATTAATTGGTTGGTTTCATATCCAATGTTTATCGCGTTCCGCCATAAACATGCTTAGGTCAAAACCGTTTTCTCGAAAAATATAATCCGCACGTTTGTTGTTACGGGTTATATCTGTTACTTGCCGAAAGCCAAATGCAACTTCTCTCCGAAGAGTCTATTGCAGAACAACTTGTTCAAGAGAAGAGGGAGAAGGAGAGAGGGAGAGAGAAATACCACTAGCCTCTATGGAAGTTTATTTATTTGACGAGCACGTCGAAGCAAAATATTTTTGACTGACGGTAGTGTTACTATAGTATGGATACGGAGTTACTTTCGGTCGCTATATATATAGATATGTATATATATACATACACATATATATATATACATGTGTATGTATATATATATATACATTTACTAGATGCAACGTTTGAGTTCTACTAGGATGGATAGGATTGCGAACGAAAATTCCCTTCTTAAGTAAAAGGCGTATTTTAAGCTGCAGCTTACTCAACCTGTTGGCTGTAGCTTGATTACAAGCAAGTGCACTGCAAACGATCCCACAACATACAAAGCGGAAAAACCGCTTGAATGACTATAGCTGACTGTACAAAACAAGAAATTATGCAAAACAGTTTTTTACGCTAGAGGTATCTATCTTTACTGTTCGCATATTTACCCAAGCGCGTTCACAGCTCTTGGACACCCATCACGTTTTTAGTTCGAATTTTCGTGTGTAATTACTCTATTTACTGCTTTTCAAAGTGTATTGGTACTAGGATATACTTGCCCACCAGTCACCGTTTTTAGGTGATTTAGATCAAGGAAATACGCGGGTTAATGCCCACGTTAAACAATCCTTTTCGTAGTCGTGGGAGTAATTGATGCCTGGCGATGAGGTCTGGCGTTGTAGTCAAGTCACCAGACTCCGCGCTTTGGATCGCCGCGCCGACGATCCAAGAGTCTCTTGAGAAGCTCAAGATAGCGGGCTGCATTCGTTGTTCTATTTTTGGTAAGTATCTTATAGTAGGACGCCCGTGATGTCCCGTCCAAACCTATTCGATGCTGTACCCGCACTTGATTTCCTTCCCAAGTGACGCTATTCTCTTCACTGATCTTTCTCCGACGGGTATTATGAACTGAATCATGAAACTTCGCCTACGGGGACGGTATGTTCTAGACGGCCTTTTCGTTGATTAAAGTTTGAGAAATCGCACTGGAGTGTATTGCACGCATTTCCCTCTGGTCTTGATAAAATGTCAATTTTGGTTCACGAAGATCTTGACTTTCAAGTTCCGCTTTTGCGAAATACGTCGCCCGATTGCGGTGGCGGCGGTGCGTTCTCGGTTTCCGGGTCGTGACATCTGATCACCTTCTCGTTCGTCTTTAAAGCTCCTCTATTTTCGGATCGTTTGCACTATTCACGTTCTGTGCTTTAGTTTTTAAAGTCTCCTCCGCTAATGCCTGCACCAACCCTCGATGAATTTCCGCAGCGCTGTGGCCTTTGATTAGCGAAAACTCGATGACTGAACGATCATTTTCAAGCTAAAGAAATTCTTTTCCTTTTAAACTCATCTCCTGGAGTAAATTCAGCCGGTTTTCACTCGAATCTGACCTTGTTTGCCGAATTCAGTGTTCCATTTATTCACCGGATCAAATAGGCAAACCTAACATCAAGGCATGTACTATATCATTTAATGGAAGAAACAAAAAACAGACTATAGAACTTGTCAACAAACGTATACAAACAGTTTTTTCTCCTGCATTTTTCTAGTCCTTAAAAGTGTCCACAGGAAGGTAACAAACGGACAAAAAGATGAGTAGCATCAAACTAGGCGTATTGGCCAGCGCAGGCAGTAATGACGGTGATGCAGGAATACTAGGCTACGATCCGCGAAAGGCATAGCTGTCTTTTTGTGACTACCACAGAGCTATGTTCAAAGCCGCGTGTTAGCCTCAGACAATTACTTAGCCCAGTCGCTTTATGGAACCCAGATGAGAGATTCTTTAATTCAAATGGTCTGAATATAAATAAATCTACGCTTGAATAATATAGCTAGTATATTTAAATCTTTCACAGTAACTCTAAACTATCACACGGTAATACATGGGGCTTCCAGCACTAAACTCTCTGATTTGCGCAAGTTGAAAAAATTCAAATGCGCCGTTTAAGACCTACAGGGAATACCCACTAGGATTCGCTGGTTTTTATCAAATGAAAAGTAAATACCTAAAATTTCTTGATGACACATAGGCGGAAAAGAATCAGACACTGTGACATCGACAAATGAACAAAAACGCAAACCTATCAAGAAGGCGTATATAGTCCTATTTTAATAGATATAGAGCTTACATGTGTCATAAGTTGACTCCTGCCATCGATATGACCCAATAGATATTCACTGAAATAGCACATGGCGCATGTTTTAAACATATTAAAGAAGTGCATTATATTGAGCAGTAGAATATATATATATATATATATATATATATGTTGTATTTTTTTATTAACTATTAATAAATTATATGTATTTGACTATACGATATAAGGCTTGCTGTCTGTTGTGATTAGACTGTTTATGGGAAGATCGTATGTTATCCGGCTAACGCCTGCGGAGGGAGCAAAGATATTTGACTGATCTCGGATGAGTACGTGTGCTTCCTTCATTTCTGCGTATTCGGATCTAGCTTATTAAGCACAGCTTTTAAAGAACTACTAACATACTAGTATGATTATCAGCGGGAGCGAAACTGATATCAGTACTACGGTTCTAGTTCTATTCCGACATCTAGCTGGATGCTTTACTATGGTAATTATGATTGTACACTCATGGTACACGATTGTTATGGCATGGTTGACATATTGTTACCATGCTCTCTCATTGGTACTCCAGGGAAAAGCATTCGTATGTCCAATGAAACGCAAATTAGACAGCCAACGACCGATAGAAGGAGACATGGCATATACTAGTTTATATATGTCGCGAGTCTCGGTGAGGGACTGGGATGGGCTCGCTTATGCCATGGGTTCCTTTCTGAGTCACTCCGCTATACTATTTTACGGTCCAAATCCGGGCTGTTTCAATATGCAAAAGGTAGAAACTGGCTAGAGCAGGCTGCGATAAGAACGAGTTACTCTAAACCCCGTTTTTATAGTGTAAATTCATATAACAGAACAACCGTTAATTTCATGAAAATAATCACATTTCATGTTCGAATCCACTAGTTGTTATTATTATCAACCACAATGTTATACCGAAGACGTATAACACGTTTGATTTATCATATTTTTCTCTTACTAATTTTTTTGAACATTTACATGATTCTACACTATATAATGCCTATAAAATTTGTACAAGAATTTAAGCCTCGTGTATAATAAAAGGGTAATATAAAAATTCTTAACTTCTTTGGTATAAAGTAGCGTGACAACGGTGACCAACATTTAGAGTCAGACCGTCATACCACAGTTACCGAGACTGTGTTATTTTTTCGAGGACGATCATACATAATCGTATATATTTGTAGAATGTCAATCAGCTTGCCCATAGTAAACAAAGCTGTATAAGAGAATCAAGAAAATTTTTATAAGGAAAGGTTGGCCGAGTTGAGGCAATACAAATATGGAGGGGCCAATTCGTCTGCCCGAAAGAAGTTGTATGAAGAAGAATTTTTTTACTGGGATATCATCTCAACCATGTGTTTCGAAGGCCAGCATATTTACGTTTACGGAACTGGCATAAAAATGTTTATGCCAACAGCACCGAAGGCCTATAAAAAAAAAGGTTACAGATAAACGTTCAAACCTACGACGAGCTCATGGTCCCACGATTCCTCGATTTGTACATAAAAGCTTAATATGCAGTTATATACACATATTTTTCCTAGATCCTCTTGACCCTTTGAGAAAGTGTTTGCTTCGTCCTTACCGAATAAATGAACTAAGCTGAACGCACTGCATAAACCCGATATAGGAGCTTACCTGTACGCAAAAGCCCTTTTCCTTTTGGGTACTCTGGCGCTTTGGTAAATAAGTGTCTCGTCTTACCGCTTTGCCATATAAACTGTTTTCTTCTCGTTTCTGGATTGATCGTTATAGTTTAAAAAAGGGTTTTATTTCTGTGATTTATAAACCCTCAATCGTTAAATGTGCTCGCCATTTTAAATACTTCTGGCTCCCGACTTTCATTACAGATACAATTAAATCAGTTACCATATTGTGCAACCATTTGCTTCGCGGTTTTACAGTGAAAAGTCCAGAATAATGTAGATCTTTACATAGAGCCGCACTGCATTGCAATATAGGAAGTGCATGTTGGAAAGCAAAGACGAAAAATAGCCCGAAAAGTGCATTGACAGTCATGTTTTATGGGAAAGATTAATAATGTAAAAGAATAATACATTGGCTGCTTGTATGATTTTACTCCTGGCATGCCTTATTTGCACTGGTAGTTCTCTAGATTTAGGCAAAGGTTGGCTTTTAACGAAGGACACGAAAGCAATCGAAGTCATACGGACCTAAGTATAAAGGAAATAGGGGCTGAAGTCATTTCTCAATTCCATTTACCTTGCTCTACACCGTTATTGAAGTGTGGTAATGAAGTCCTGCCGTCATCGTACCTTCGTGGTAACTACATAGCGTACTTTCCCTCGTCACATCGTACATGTATGAGGCTTGCTAAAAATTTGAATTTTTATTTACCAGCACTGATCGTTTCCTACTCGTGCAACATTTTCTAATAGCAGATGCCTTCCGAACATCCATTGCGAGTATAAGCATCAGCTTATATCTAAAACATATTCAGCACTGCTATCGAAAGTCGTTTTTCTTTTTGTTTGGTGCCACTTTCTCGGCTGATCTTCTCTGGTGAACGACACAGACCGACTTACGCCTCGATTATAACGACGGTTCCAGACCGGTTTTTTGTCGGTCCCTTCTATCTATCCTGAACCCAGTTCATTAAGAACCGTTTTTTTCTTTTTTCTATTTTCTTGATCTTCAGTATGTTTGCTACGATTTTATAGTAAGTACCTCGGGTAACCGCCAAATAAGCCCCATGTCTTGTTTTGTTCAAAAATGACTTTAAGAGAGGAATTCGCTCATTCGTTTAAAGTCTTGTAGTTAGTCGCCTTGTGACCTTGATCTTTCCGTCGCTAAAGTAACCACACTAGTATGGAACTTTTGTTTTGCTAAAGAGAATATTTTGACCAATCTTCAATATTCAATATTGAAGAAGGTCGAAGCCCTTTGTTAGCTCTCCGATGAATAGGGGGTGCGGCACACCTGCCACGTAGCTCTGAACAAGCTAGTAGAAGATAACTATAATCACGATAATACAGCTGTTAATGGTGGTATTGTTATATCAAATATCGACAATCGTATTAGGCAAACGTGTGTATCTTCTCGCAGCACAAGAAGGTGCATCTGCTTTGATATGAGAAGCGATTTAAAAGGGCGGATTGCTTTGTCTACGTACACTGCTCATCGACAGGTATCTATAATTTTTTTTTTTTTTTTTTTTATAGAGGAATAGAAAATTGCTACTACACAACTGAATGAATGTTAGCATCGATTTATAACATGATTCCTTTTATTGAATTGAAGATTTTCTTTATTGTACTACTCAAACAATAGGATCGACCATGTTTTTGAATCGAGGTTTCAGCCGTCATTCTATTTTGTGTGTGCGTGCTGTTATGCCATTTGGAAATGTACAGTTATCCGCGGTCAGCGTCCCTAAAGTCTTGACAATGACCGTTGCTTTCAAACTCTTCTAGCTAATGTATTGCTGCCCCTTTAGGCAAATTCTCAGAGTAACACATGAAAGGCCTTATTTGCTAGGCAACTTCCGATAGTAACGAAAGTGAGTGTTTGCATCTGCTCTTTCATTGCAGCTTTTATTCGTTTCTTTTGTAGTTTAATGTTATTAATAGCAACCAGCTCAAAAATGTCTGTGTTTACAAATGAACCTCAGGCGCCTACAGTGTTCTTTTAAAACTTAAACTTAGCTAATGGTGTGAAGTTTAGTACTACAAGGTAAAAATGAAATAACTTCAAAGAGGGTAAACCCTATTTATAATGAAAGAGGGAATAGTTTTTAGCTAAACAT
>NW_019213317.1:0-64899 GCF_002532875.2 Varroa jacobsoni | reverse complement strand
CAAACGGAGTTAGTTATGGTCCTATGCTAATAATAATGCTGTGTTGGAAGAAGTGAACATGGCGTACATCGACTTGTTAACGGCTAGATATAACAACAAAAAAGTATAGTACAGGATCTAACAAATGTACAAGGACCGACGGGCCTCTACTAATATTTTTTTTCTGGTAGTTTCGGTATTTGACAATAAACCTTTCATACGAAGCATCATTTTGTGTGTATGGAGATCGGGTACCGACATATGCATATTCGATTTTCTGGCGATGCTCAGTTTCGACAGTTGGCCTCAGTCAGACGCTGGCCTAAAAGCGTTCTATAATAGTAGCTCCTTCACTTGAAACTAGGCACAATTAATATATATATATATAATAATCCGTTAATATGTTGCGCATATACAGAGCTCACTTCGGGTTGTGCAACAACAGGTTGTGCTTGAAATCTAAATTGTATTGGGAATTTGTTCTTTCTTGTCTCGTGTTTGCGCCGAACGAGCGATTCTCGGAAAGCGTATCGCTCCCTTGCGTTCGGCAGAAATCTTGCCATTTATGAAACCGTTTACTATAACTATCGGGCGAAAGTATATTTGCCTATGATGACATCAGGTGAACTGAACATGGCAAACAAAGTCCAACATAGTGTAGACCCTAATTTTCAATAGCTACAATGTACTTGCGATACATTTACGATATATCTGCTTTTGATTTCAACTCTACTTCGTCTCGGGAGCTCTATTCTACTTCTATTCAAGCTGGCTAAATGTTTCATCGCAGAATTCAAAGTATCGATTCCTTGTAACACCATTACAGAATCACTATTGTCGTTGTTCCTTATCTGAAAAATACTGAAACACTACAATGACATGCAGCAAAAGCGTTTGTGAAGTATCCGCAGGGAAGGTTTTCTGTCAACGAAAACGAACAGCGCGAGATAAAAAAAGTCATAATTCTAGAAACTGCAGTAATTATTATAGCTGCCCTATACCTATTCCTACAGGCAACATCCGGTGAGTCCATGAAGTAGAACCTAAAATACGTGATTCCCCGACGAAAGGTTTTTGTTCGACTAATAAAAGCCAAAGGTGCCAATTTTTCCAACAGCAATTTTGCATGGTGTTACAAAAATGCAGGAACACGCAAGACAACATTTCGCCGTGTATGTAACAGATTTAAGCCGAAGTTGCTTTTACATCACGTTACAAATTCAAACAATTCGAAGTTACATTTACCATACGCGGAACGAATACGTACTTCGCGATCTATACCGTCCCGTCTGATTGAGATGACTTCTTGTTGTTAGAAAGCATCTTCGCTCTGAAGTATGTTGTTCTGAAGGTTAAAGTACTGCAGTTCATGTGTTCCCAAACAGTGCTGGATTTAATTTAAATCATGAATAATTTCGTTATCTTCTCCTAGATATATTTTAAAAGAGAACGAGAGACAGCGGTTCATTAGTTCAGGTAGTAATAATAATAATATCATATTGCTACATGCGGATAGATCATTATGTATAGCTTTTGCAGTCATTCTACCACTAGATTTAAGCGTATGTCAATAAACAACTTTATTGAATAATTTCCACCGATCAAGATGATCATTGTACGGTAAACTGTACGTCGGATGAATTCACACGCGCAACGTCTCGGATCCGATTCTCAGGCTACTGTAAATTTTTTATTTTTTGGTATACTAAGCATATGGGCTAAACACGGATATGGGTGCGAAAACAAATGGTAGAAAAAGTAATAATGTCAGTATATAACACGATAAGCGTAATGACCGATGATGAAGTTAACGTTAGGATCACTGTTGCCTGTAGAACAGCGCCTTGTGGCTAGGTAGCCCTCATTTAAGGTCATAGATATTTTCGTCCTTTATTTAGTCTGCTTGTTAAAATGCTCTGATATATCATTGACACAACCGATGACCAAGTTCAATAGATTCCATGTTTTCAAAGAGGACATGTAAATTCATTCAAATTGCCCATTCTTGTTCTATACGTATCGTTCTTTCGAACATTTACAGATACGTTAAGTCCAGCCCAGTCCGTGGTTGATTTTTATCCTTTTTTAGGATGCCCGCCCAGGAACTGTCATCGTATAAAGCAATAATCGATAAGACATACAAGCTAAACAATTACTTTCGCATTTAATCCTCACTCCTGACCTTCGATCGTATGCTGCATTATTGAAACGTTTAGTAACAAATGTACCTGAGACAATCATGAACAATGCCCAATTCCGTTTCGTTGTCACACAATCTGATACGGGCAACTATAGTTCAGTGTCAGATATTAGCAAAGGCAATTATATAATAATATAAATAAATTATATGGTCAAATATAATATGATAATATATGACGATAATGTACAAGAAAATGCGTTCGGTGTACGCCTCTTTCAGTGAATCGAGTCGAAAAAGGATTGTTGAGGATAAAAAAGTGCGTTGTCGATGGATTACATAGATCTGCCCATCATTATTTCCAATTGAATGCGTACACGGCAGGTATGTATCTACTAGATTGTAGTAATGAAAAAAAAAATATTTGCTTTTCCTTTACAAATCGCCAGATAGATTATTCTAATTAACAAGTTCCGACTTTGCAAGCTACTTTAGGCAGTCTGAAGGGTCTGATCGTAACCGTTTACAAAGGAACAGGTGCCATATGTATTGGTAGCACAGCACGATAATTTATCCGGCACCACACTGAAATAGTGGTATCTCTTTGTTGTGCCCAGCGACATCTTGCGCCAAATGATGCTTACTATAAGATAATAATTTTTCAGCACTGTCGCGTTCACTGTTAGAAGTAATCAATCAGCTTCCGTATCAACTAAGGATTCAATGCACGCACGTTTCCCATTAAGGACTAGTTCTGCGATAAGCACTTATTTTGTTAGCCGTGACTATGGGTCTCAGCGTTCATCAAGCGAGAAATTTCTGAGTGTTTGCCTGTACCGCAAAAGTTTTTAACAAAAAAAAAAAAAAAAAAAAAAAGCGGGTCAAGCATAGGTATATAACACTGTGGCAGATCTGGGTGTTTTGTGTGTTGGTATGTGGGTTCAATAAACGACAGTGTCCCTAGTTACCCTCGTCAGTTTTCAGGTTACTGAAAAGGCGATTGTCGTTGACATCCGCATCGCATTAGTAGATGCAGCTCCGCCTGAGCTTCTCCTGAAATGTAGAAAAAAACACGAGAGAAATCCTTGCTTCTTTATAGTCGTTGTCATCACTAAATACTTACCTCAGCACCAACTACTTTAACCCTCCGGCGTGTTCTTGGGTTACATAATCTGAAATTGAATGAACCCACTACATCGCTCAGAACGAACGTTGCCGCCGTTATCAAAATTCGCGTCACCAGCCGCAGCGCCAGCATCCGTCTGCTACCACAAAATGCCGAGGATTAACAGTCGCTACTAGCGCCGGCGCCACGATCGCCTTCAGCTCTACGACGACGAAGTGATACACGACTGGCTTTATGTTGTGTTTAGATGTCTGAACGTTAGGCATTTCTCAATAAATTTTCAATACATCAATACGTCTTCTTATAGTTGTTGTTGTTCTGCGATTCGTCGCCGTCGTTAAATGAATGGGGAAGCAAATGCCGTTGTACACCATATGATATGCAGATAGAGAGAAGGAGATTTGGTGTTTATACGTAGGCGAATAGAAACGATACGGATATGTAAAAGACATCCTGGCTACCCCCAAAAATGCTAGGAATAGATAAACACTTACTAGTCGCTACGAGCAAGATTGAGAAACATCTATTTTACTCCTAGTTTTTGACGTCTGCGTGTAGGTGTATATGCATGAATGATGCTGGACCTTTGGATGGGGCTGTTGGTTTTGTTGACAGATGGCGTGGTAGCGTATTTACCGGTCTTACGATGAACTGAACGACCGTTCGATACTGGACGCGAAAAGTAAACCCCTTGAACAAATGTTAATTATGTCAGCCACCTCTCAATAGAGGGCAAGCTCTAATGGGATAAAGATGTACATTATTTATGCAGCAATCGGAAGCTGTTCAAGAAATATGGGAAAAAGTATAATTAAGGAAATTGAACATGTGGTGCTTTGACGCAGATGTCGGAGACAACAGTGTACGGTGAATATGGGCTGTTTTATTGTCATCTAACATCACGGTTAAACGAACGCGTGCTAGCTTATGCGCGGTAACATGACTAAAAATGGAATTTAGAAAAAACTAAGAGAACAGGCGAATTTTAACGGAGAACTGGCACCTCAGCGTTACATTTGCTTCCTTAGGTAGATTCTGTTAACAGGTTTGTAATATATTATCGGACGGAGTATAAGGTGGTATAACCCTAACGTTGCATTTTACCAAAGTACAGCGTACATGAATTGTTACTGCAACCGTGTGCCTATATCCACCTTAACCTTGTCGTTCAAGCTGGACTATTATTTTTGTAAATGTTTGTAGTCACACCACATAAAGCGACCATTCATTTTCCGAGCTCTCATATTCCAAAGTGGTAAGCAGCTGCGTATAGGAGAAATAATGTTCTATGTATGGGTATACTTAACGTAATATAGACGAGCGTGATCGCGTATCACCCGACCGACACAATGAGTTCGATTGATCCAGCAAATTTACGATGTTGGTATCCGCTCCATTATTTGTCAGTGGAGAGTGCTTTATTGGATGCGTGAGTAAATTGTTTTCAGGAAGGCAGATCTTATATGCGCGTACAAACCACAGAAAAATAGTCAGGCATCCAGTAGAGATATTATAGTGATTTAATTTGCCAACACTGACTATTGGTGACGTCTATAATCAGTTCTGGGCTGGCCCGATGCCCAACTTTGGTAGGTTCAGTCCAGCTATGGATACGTTACGTTATTTAGCACCAAAACGTAGTGATTGTCATGAAATTTGCAGTATCAAAATGAAGCGAAATCTAGAAAGATGTTACCTGTCATTGAAAATGTGTTAACGGTAAGGTAGTTTGACCGTAAATACTGACGGATATGTATAGCCCAAATAATTTAACAAAAACAGAATGGCGATTCCCACACGAGTGAATACCATTAATTGTATCTGAAGCATACATTTTTTACCATATAGACCAATATTTAATGCCTATACAAACATGACGAAAATTCAAAAAATTTTTTACTAAAATAAACACACATCCATATCAATGAAGTATGATGATAGATTCGTATTTCTTTTGCTGGCTTCACCTGCCTTCCGTCAGGAAAATTTGCAATAAATTATTGTGTTCTCTAGGCATCCAGTAAAGTCTGTATTGTGTAGTACTTTTTCCTTTGTCTTGATGCGAACTTGAATGTCTAGGAATGCCATACAAAATAGCCAGATGTCGGTCTCGAGGTAGCTAATTTGCAGAACAAGCACGCTTCATAGGCTATTCAAAGGCCTTGATGAACATTTGGCAAGCTTGCTGCATCTATGAGGATGTCGATTGTCACATAGACCGTTGACTCTGGACCACAATAATGTATTCTTCTGAATAGGACAATCTACAGTGGGGAAGTGGTTAATTTCTTCAGGAAATTTAACAATAATAATAATGGTCCTAGCAGCAAGGAATAGCCTGTATTCGTATAAAATTAGCCCTCTGATATCTGACAGAACTGCAACGAAAAGACGGCGTTAAATTATGTAGTGGCCAGATGCAGAAGATATAAATATAGAAAACAGCAAGTTACGTTAACAATGTTTTATTGGCTTAGTAACTGGAACTTTACCGGAGTAACGCTTCTGTGTACTAAAGGAGGAATTCATAGTTCTCTCACTTTCAGATCTCAATACTGCCTCGGACGATGCAAGTTATTAAAGGGTAAGTTTAAGTTCAGATTTTTCACTTTAACAGTAATTATCGTGAGGACATAAATATCTAGCTGTACGTGAACTATATCTTTTTCTTACATAAAAGGTAGATTTGGCGATCTGTACTATTCTTCTAGAGAAGCAATCGTACTCAACCTCGCATAGCTGCTACTCCTATGCAGCTGATATCGTCTAACGAATTTTCTACAGCTACCTTAGAATTATCTTCAACAGACTTAGCGTTCAGCTGCCGCTTAAGAAGATACACTTCAGTTATCTTTGGTAAACGTGTATTCACAGCAACAAGTCTGTACCAGTCAGGCAGGCCAGTTGTTTTTCTCAAAATTCCGAATAATATGCTCAATACCATTCACCGTAAGATTAACAAACGAGATGGACTCTTTAATCACTCAGTCTTCAATCACGCTCGACAACATTCAGATCTACATACATGACCATCGAGTTAGTGTTGTTCTTCTTCTCATAAGAATAAGGACTTTGTAACGCTAAACCCAGCTAGAACGGCCAATACTGATAATGAAGTAGCGATTCTCATCAGTCCTGTTGTTCCCACGGTCCTGAGTGCACGAATTGCCATAGGCCTGCATCTAATAGGGAATAATTATTAATGCAATATTTGTCGATGTTTTTCCAACTGAATTTGCTGACGCGTTGAAGTTAACAACCTTATCAAACGATCATACTTTTTTTTTGTTGCAGTCGTTGTGACTTGCCACCTCCAGATTCATTGGACAAGCTAATTTGAAGAGGCAAAGCTCTTTGTTCAACTCTAGGGAGTGGTGACTCTATTAGGAAACTTGAAAGTTTTCATTCTTTCGTTAAATCGGATCGTGATATTTCAACCTCTAAGGTAAATGACGGTCTGTCAGAACGCTGTGCTCTTCGAGTAGGGAACGTTCGCGCTTAAGTGTGTATACTTTTAAAGTTCATTAAATAGTCTCGGTCCGATCTCGAATTTGCCTGTTTCCACGTAGACGCAATATTATTATATCAGACATGAAAAAGATGTAGAATGTTAAGATGTCTTTCGGAGAAGTAAAACTGTTTCATCTAGATAATCCGGAGGATTTTTTCCAATTGAAATTCCAAATAACGTGCAAGGAAAGAGGGGTAGATCGGTTCCACAATTATAAACCGAGTACACAGATGGTCCTAAAGTTTAACAGCGAAAACCCACTATAGACGACTAGTTTTACCCGTGGCCTACTAAACTGGTTAATGGTACATTAGTAACCTCTAAAATATTTGCAAACATTGCAGAAAATGCTACCAAAGCTTGGCGCAACTCAGTGAGTACCTTCGACCCCTTTTTATAAGCGCTGCGGTTACCGACCCGGCTCGCCGCTGAATCTAAGCTATAAAAATGTTCGAAGCAAAGAATATTAACGAGTGTTTTCTAGTAAACTGCGGTAGTTTAGATGCCCTATAATGAACGAACGATTTGTGTCTGTTGCACGTTGCAAGTTTCTCGAGTGTGATAAATACATCACAATTTATAGGAGTGCCACCTTACCCTGTTAGTGCTCATAGACCAGAATTTTCTACGATTCATAAGGGGTTCCGGGAACCTTAAAATTGGCCTACAATTAGAGTGAATACATTATGCTATAACGATGTTTCTTGGCTTTAAGATGTCAAAATCGTCTTTAATACGTCGCCGAATGTGTTATTCTCCATTTAGGCATGACAAAGCTACAGTCTTGCAGGACCAGCTCTGCAAAATAGGGTCTCTGTTCTGACACTCGATTAAACACTCATATACTTTGAACATAATGTGGTCAAGCTCGCAAATTTTTGGAGCGACCCAGATTTTCAGACGCTTCAGGATAGCAAGCCCGAAATTATATAGGATACATTCAATGACAGATGCAACGCTTACTGTTATTTGTATTATTTTTTTTTTTCTGTATATTGTTAGATTTAGCTAAACTAGCAGTCATTGCGAACAATTTTAAGTGAATTTGTCTATTGCGTAGCAGCGAAACGTAAATTTGACGCCGCCGCATCATCATCATCATCATCATCATTTCGTGTATTTTAGATTAATACGATAACGAGTTGTTGTGACGACAATGACCGTTTTCATCCAATCCGTAAGCGCTTTGACCCTATTACCTAATCAGTAAAAATATTGTCGTACCACCGGATAGGTTTGCTGTAAGATTACTGAGGTCTGATTTCTCACCAGACACTTGATCATATTATAGAAAAGTAAATTGTAATACTTTATTTTAAAAACTGATTTCAATATTTCATCAATTGGCCTGTAATATCAAATTAAAAAGCAGAGTTTGAGAGAGAGCACAGATACTGATACAGGTATGACGTTTTTTTTTAGTACTTCCGTTTCAAAAGCACAAATCGCCCTTGTCATATTTGATATCATACAGCCAGCATAATACGCAGATAACATATATATATGCTGACAACAGCCGAAAGAAGCGATAATAGTTTTGATAATCTTTGGGAGATGGTCTTGACACGGCGAGAAGGTTTTGTCGCAAAAAACTCTACTAGAAAAAGTAATTTTTTTTTTTAATTTATGACGCGAGCTGCATTCGCTGACAGATAGCGCTGTTGCAGCCGGAGTGGGTATCGTGTCATTTTTCGTGGCAGGTCGATATCTGTTTAACCGAATCAATGCGCCCGTTACCATGTCTGCCACTTATCCACGAGCCTACTCACAGAACGGTCGTATACTGACTGACGTTTTTATTTAGTCTGCATAGATTGCCTATGGTTATCTCCTGTTGAGCTCTAAACTTTAACCCGTTCAAAACGAAGATAATGTCAAAGAAAGAACGTTTTTTTTTTTAAGGTATAGCATGGAGGGCTCGCCCTCCACTGAAAAAGAAGGAAGAACTTGTCGGCACAGATCAATTTTTGTCCGTTTCGATTCGGCTGGTTAGTTATAGGTATATAGAGCATTCATATGAACTTGGCCTGGGCACTTTGACATATTTCTATACGTCATTTTCAATCGGTTAACTTGGCGGAGACGCTAGGCAAAAGAAGCAGAATCACCCATATGCCATTGCCATTTATTTATAGCGTGGTTCATGTATTCCTTCAAGTGAGTCTCACCATTACAGAAAAAATCTCTGTTCTCTGGCAAAATCATATAGTCTAAGTAAATATATTGTTTTGTCCACAAAGCACCAAGACATACCACAGATTAATTTACGGTCAATACACAATGTTCCATATAGTGCAGCAAGAGCGTTTTAGGTCAGAGTGACTTTTCAGAGTTGCTATCCACATTTAGCGGCTTTCATAACGCATAGCAAAGAACTTTTTTATTTCTATTAAATCGTTAGCCTTTTGGAAAATGTTTAAGTTACTTTCCTTGCTTAGTATTTTCGAAAAATTTACAATTGCTTTATGGAACGACAGACGTCGAGTAACAATAGCATCGGTCGCGTCAACCATCTTTAAGATGTACTAATATATGCCGTAGTTAAGGATGCGGTACTAAACTGAAATTATACGGGTGTCTTACCTACGGGAACAACAAAACAAATAAAAATAGTAATCGTCATCATCAGCACCGTAGGTAAGCATACACATAAGATTAGAATAATAACGCTGATGACGAGTCTGGCGCTGGTGCCGCCGCTTATGTTGACCCATATCGACAAGGGTCCGCACTGGGCGGCTACAATGTCGGTCGAGGAGCTGCGTAATCAAATCAACGGTAACTTAACGGGACTCCTCGTCTATCCCCGTGAACTACAACAAAAGGGTCGATCATTGCACAAAATCTGACGGTAACGCTGATGGAAATGATGGTTATAATCATAATAATCAAAAATACATTGGGAGATTATGGGAAATTTATGCCGGAGGCGTTCGTATATGATTCATATTATATGCCCATTCGCCGATAATTATTTATTGCAAGCATGGAAGACAATGACTTGTTCAAAATAATGCGTGCTGAACCGTATGAATAAATCATAAGGGTCAAATCTGTGCAAATTCGAAATAAATTTTAGTCATCATAACATACATCCCATAGTCGTTGTCGTATTGTCCCATAGTCCGTCTCACAGACAGAGAGAAATCTCAGTTTAAAATGTTTTGTTGTACATTGGGTCCACATTACAGCCCCTGGCTATACGATCAGAGCATAAGGTGTCAATCACTTTCGTTCGTTACTGATTGATTTTTAGTAAAGCCATTTAGTCACTCAGAATTAATACGTCCCGGAACTATTCTGCACGATGTACTGGTGGCTTTTCCATTGGCCACGCTGAGTGGAACGCACTCGTATCCGGCCCAATATCTTGTTGCATGCACAACAAAAGCCATACTCAGAGGGGTTAACTTGTCAAGTTTTGGGGGATGGTCGTAGTTGAAGAGTTCTACTACTACTCGGCTACCACATACGAAATGATTGATTCTGAAGGCTTGGGCAAACAGAGCAAAATTACTAGCGATACGTTGGGTTATTATTCAGCGTAGGCTGACAAGCTTGTTGTCTCAATATGAAAAATAGTTGCAAATGGTCATCTGCTGAGAGGAAAGATATAGAAACAATTCAGGCAACGTGTCATCCGCCGCTTCTCCACAAGCAGCTGTGCGATTCAGCTCAAGATCAGAAACATCCATTATGTGTTTTTGGATATTCTGGTAGCTTTACCTGGTAGGAGCTACTAGCAAGAGTGCCCCACTTTTGTCGCCCATGGATTTTTCTATACAGCTACGTTTTAAAAGAAAATTGATATAAACATGATAATAAGTAGTATGAATTTTTGTCACTTTAGCTGCGTATAAAAATAGGACTGAAAACGCCGAAGCTAAGGACCGCACGCAACCTACATTTCGGAGTTGTGACTATCGCATTTTTTAATAACACAGAGGGGTTGTAGTTTTAAGCATGGTTTAGCTGGCCATCCCTGTTTTGGTTTGTGTTACTGACATGAGCATACATTATCCGGGATATAGAGACGCGATAGAAACTTCTGCGCTTTTATGGCCATACTCTATCTTACTTGGTTCGCATTGTGCGGCAAGGAAGACGGAGATGGCGCCGGAGGCTCTGGGTCACTAATGGGCAGTAGGATTTTAAGGGAATTTTTTTGTTTCAACTGTACACAGCTGTCTCAGCTGCGACTCAGAAGTCTTTCTTACGGTTACATGGATAGGTAATCTATCTAATAAATAGTGTGAATTCATTTTGTTCTTTCGTATTCAGCAATGCGGTCGGACAGACGCTGGCAAGGCAACACAGAAGAATGACATCGAAAGAGAACGACGCACATAAATTTTGCTCTTTTGTTAGATCTCACACGATTCAGGACTAGGTAGAAGCACATTTAAAACTAGAGGTTATACTTATTTGAGATAACGGCGGTGGAGTTAGTAAAACCAGTTGGCATGGGAACGGCATGCGTTTAGGTATCCATACTAATTGTTAGATTTTTACCACCTCATGGTAAATACGTAAGCTTGTACATTTAATGCAGGTATCGTTAGTGTAAAAGGCATGACGTACATGCTTCAACGTTTGAAGCTTTATAGTCCTGCGTTAGCACAATTAAAATCCCATAAGGCAGCTGAAATATCTTTTGTGAGAATCAGCTTATATGAATATAAACTCGCTATCGTTTTACGTATAAATGTGGTACTATTATGCCGGTCGTTTCTCCTCTTTAAAGATCGTTAAAAGTATTTACGTTCTACCTTAGTCTTTTTCATCGGACACCCTACATGCAGCATGAGCATTGCCCGGATATTTGGTTTTTTCAATAGGAGGCACATCCCCTCGGATTACGATCTGTGCTTTATTGCTACATCTATTCTCAGTATTTAATCTTCAGGCAAAAGTTGAATATGGCTTTCTTTTACTTTAATCCTGAGAGAATTGAAAAGCGGATGATAGCGAGTGACTTTCGAAGTTCTAGCGGTTTGATAGAGCTATGTCTGACTTCGAGAACGTACGATGTTTATTCTGCAGGATACAGCCAAGAGTCCGAATTCCGAGTAGAGATATAATGGCACAATGTAGGATCTATCTCAGGGTATTCTTGGTACCCTCCAAATACACTTTTGTTGCGCAGACTCTAATATATTTAGATCAAAATAGTTTGATTGCAATTAGTAGGCCCTGCATATTTGTTAAGAACCAGTCGGGCTTTAAGCGCTTTGATCGAAGAACGCTTGGTCCTGACACGACCCGCAGAATACAGGTGAAACACATTTCCGTGCGTTTGACTCCAGGTTGTCCGATCGGCATGACCCTGGATCCGTCTTCACTACTGCCAGATCAGAATGAAAAGATGCGTAAACAACATATAGCCTTTCCTATAAAATTATGATTATACGAAGATCAGCAGGATCCCGACCTTTCTGGACATCGCAGCCCCACAAACAACGACGATTGATTTAGACCCATAGGTCCAACATGCCTAAGATGTGCGGACACCGTTAACTCACTCATCAACTGTGCGATTCTTTATATTTCATAATTATAACATCAAATATAATTATTTCAGTGTCCGGAGTGACCTGAATCGTATATTGAACTTTGCTAGACTAGTTGATTTCGGTTTATTCTTACCTGCTAAGGTTGAAAACGCTTTTCAAGGTTTATTTGTGTTATTATGGTCAGAAGTAATTGATAGATGCAAAATTTCACTGCATTCCAATGTATGATAGTACTAAAAATGCACCCTTTTCTGAAAGTCACGTCTGATATATTCGCTCATGGCGTGCCTATCATAATCTCTTGATTGATACAGCTTCAATTATGCCCGCACTACTTGTTTCGATGCAGACAAGCCCAGAAGATAATTTAATTCATTCATTTTTTCATCTATGAAAATAATCCGTCAGTACGAGCTCAATAGGATCTGCTAGTAGGTATGTTACGCGAAACTGCAACACCTTGAATAGAAAGAAATCCGGCCGCATATTAACAGTAGTCCCTATCACTCCCACAGTTTACCTAAAAAAAAAAAAGGATATTCTGATAAAATAGATCAAATTGTATCTAGAAATTTTTGTCGATGTTCGTAGGACGATACATTTATTTTTTTAATTTATTTTTAATTTATTGTTTATGTCCCTTGCATCTGTTTTAGATCTTCACAACTGTGAGTGAGGATCTCGCCAACGTTACTAATTATAATATGTTGACTTTACATACTTATAACACAGATGCTATTGGTCTATTGTAAGGCAATCTGCAACAATAGATATTGTTTACACTTATTTGTCATGGTTAGCTGGCCACTGGGTCTGCCGCTGTTGTTGTTGTTGTCCATCTAGAGAAGGCCCAGCATAGCCGTGTTCATGCGTGGAGAGAAACATTTTACACGTATACGCACGCACGTACGTACGTACGTACGTACGTACGTACAAGCGCCTGAAACATGTTTATCTACCATCCAGCAGACAGTAGCCATTATACGCACATGCTAATGGTAATGATAGTAACATGGCGTTCATTTTTTGCGAGAGATTGGTATTTGTCGAGGAAGCGGATCACTTTGATACAACATAGTACACAGCGATGTTCATTATATCCCCTCGCTAGAGAACAGGCCGTTATACACTTAGTAATAATCAGCTAAATTTGTCCACTTGCTAACAGCAGAAGTAATAACAGCCGCAAATCAGATTAAAGCAAATGAAGGTAACTACAAAAATAAGAAGGTTACAATACATGCCACCTGTGGCGTGCCATAGATTCAGAAATGTATGCAGATGCGTAATACATATGTTGGAACGGTATGTCGTGCAGAGCGGGCGCACATCAGACTAAAAATCGGGAGAAAATGAGGGATATCATAGTAAATATCGACGCATAATAACCAAATCGGCGCTACCTGACTGTGGTATATATATATATATATATATATATATATATATAGGATATTAAACGCGATTACTTTCGCATTTTGAAAACGGCTCAGATTAGAAACATCTTCGAAAGTTTAATTCACGCTACCACGCGTACTCTTTACGGCGTCAGAGTAATAATCTGCACCTATTTGTTCTGTTATTAACAGCTAGACACTATTATCGGAGTGCTTTGCGTGTGTGTCGGACCGTGTTTTTTTGAAACATTGTTTTTGTCCATGACGTGAAATTACGACATTGAAATTTTAGTTGAAAAACACCGAAGTATCGTGTAGGCAGTGTAGAAATACGGGAAGATTTCGCGTTCCCAAATGAAAAGTATTATACATTTGTCGTATTGCTACATCGTAATAAGTTAGTGTATCCATTCTATCACCGCTAAGTGCTACTTTTGCGTTTACCAGTCGAACGAGAAACGTCCAGAATTACTTTTTCCCGTTACATTTACCTTTCTGCATAAAACGTCTTATACAGATCCGTAGATTGTTAATACTAAATATGAGCCAAACGGTATGAAAAACAATATAAAGCCTATTGCCTTTCAATAAATTGGACAGTTGCTTTTGAAAGCTCTTTGGAGATTTGTTATATTGTTTTTATTCTTTGCTTAGATGAATACTTGCGGCCAGTGGACCCTACTAGGGTACCTTTTGCTGTCCCTTAATGAACACGATCGTTGGGCCACCGCTAGACAATAAATCGGGAATTGGAGACCTGAGAATAGTTTAATGCTAATTTAGACGACGGGGAAATGAACACGTTGTACGACAAAAAAGTATAGACAAGAAAAAAAAACAGCAGAGATCCAGGTTTATCAAAAACATGTGTAAGGTTATGTTGAATTGAGTGCTCTCCATCCTAACGATTATTATGAGCATGATGACTAAAAAAAAATCAAACAAAAATACTCAAGACATTCAGCACGAGCATTTAACGTGCTCGACTGTGACGCACCGTACGCTTGTCATGTGCGTTCACAGGCAAAACGTGGTTTTTCGAATAGCACCTTCTGTTGTTTCGCTGAATAGACACTCCATTAGATTGGCCGCGAATCGGTGTTGAATTGGAAAATTATACCTTTTAAGGGGAAGTTCATGGGTGAAAAGTCTGTTGGCACCATAGCAAACAACGAAAGTAACTGATTGGCGGCTACATCTCAAGATCGTATACGCGCTTGTTCTTCTTATTTCTGGTGATTTCGTGCCTCGATAATTTCTCGGTTCTTCGATATTCTTACTGCAATTATAGGTCAACGAAAAAAAATTATGTACCAATTTTTATGAGAGTATAGTTCTTTAGTTTAGAGATTGTATAATAGCTTGTATATGATAAGCACCACTTCTTCTATAAACTCCACATAGCGCTCCCGCCTATCTACTTGCTTTAATTATATACGAAGTATATCGATGAATAACTTATAGCTGCTTATGTTAATATTACATCAAGATCAAACGGGTAAGCGGACCAGAAGTGTATATAAAGTTCAATAAGCAGACGACATGGGTTCCGTACCGCTAATGTGACCGACTGACGCTTTGTTCGATTTGTTATTTGTATAACGAATATTCTAGTGAAGTCATAGGGTTCGGGTGCGTTCCGGTGGCTGGAGGAAACCAATTAAATAGTGGAATTGAGCAAGCGTTAGGGTAAACTTGGCTATAACCACATATTGGTAGCGTCTATTGACAAGTCCTACACAGCAACGCCATCCACGCTAGGCCGCATGCTGACCTTCTACTCTCGCTACAACAGGCGTGCAGTACAAGAAAAAGAGAAAATAGTTTTGTTTAAAATAAAGGGCTTTTTCGAGTCCGTATCTAATAAACTGCGATACCAATTCTCTCTAGCGTTCGACGTCGTGAACAGAACGATAATTTACATAGATGTTTCGCTTGCTTGAATGCTTTATTTTTGCGTTGGTCGGCTAATCTCCAGCGCGCGACAAACACGCTAATTCCATAAATTAGATGAATTTAGCTTCTTAAATCAGGTAGACAACAAAAGTAGTTCTTTATTTTCACACAAACTTTCACAAACAAGTTAAAAGTGAAGTAGGCTTCTAATTTAGGATTTTTCTAAAAATTGAAAAAGCTACATTTTCGTAACTAGAAAGCGCGGAACGCTCTACAAATTCGCATAAACGCTTTTCGTCATTTTTACTATATACAGCTATACAGTGCTCAGTCGACCTGCTGCAGGAGATTTATCAAACCTTTAAATATTGAAGTTTTTTACCCAGAGACTCTTAAATCTGGCGGAAACGTTGCAAAATCACGTTGAACGTTCAGAGAATATGAACCATATTTTCCTATTTTTTTCCTAAATAGCGTAACGAGATGGTTTACGGAGGGCCACAATGACTATCTAAATTCTTATAGAACATTTTAGATTTGAACGTTCCTGTTCAGCATCTAGGTAAAGCCCACTAATTCAAATTTTCGACGCGTCGGTGAGAGAAAGATCACAAACGTAGCTTTACATGATTCACTTTCGAATCATGTAAAACATTAAGAGTGATTTTGGCTTCATGTCACACCCTAATATATAAATTTCCTTTATTGCCACGCAATTTCAGCCCCATAGCTTTGCTCGTTCCGAGAACAATCTACGAGTTAGAGAGGTTCAATGCCTTTCTCTCGTAGCAGGTTAGGAACTGGTGAAAACTGAAGACGATTGCAAATTGCGTGTAAGGCATTGACTATGTACATATAGAAAATGATTTTTACAAGGTTAGATGCATTAAGCATGCTCGGTAACGCTTATCTTGATGGTTATTAGTGGCATAATGTAGTAGAATCTATCTTACTCCTCTCTGACAGCTGGACAGAAGCTCTGAAGTTAAGATTTACGAATTAAAGTGAAACACACGTATACTTTTGTACCGTACGAACTACCAAGAGGTTCTGCATTGCCAGTTTAACGATTGATTACCACTGAGCACAATAGACAAATGGGACAAAAACGAAGTTATCAGAACACGTACGTCGTAGGAAGCGGGAGCTACACTTACAGACCTAGCATTAATCTTACTGCATTTGTTCTGCCGTCAGATAGAAATAGGGTCGATCATTTGATAATCGTTACCCTTCGTTTCGGTCGACTTAAGTATTCAGAATGGTCTAGATCGCGACGAATCGTACCGAATTATCATTATGGTTTAGAAGCGCATTATCTGACATCCACTAAAAAGGATTACTACAAAAATAAAAACTACCTTGACCTTCAAAAGGCCCACTAGTTCAATCAACCAGGAAGTGCTCACATCACGTTAGATAAATAAGTTTTTGTATAGGTCTTAAGTCTGTGAGCTACTTCATACGAGTATTCAAAAAAAAAAAACACTCAATACACATATCAGACTATTTACATACATACAGAAGCACCCGTGCTGTTCATCTTGAGCTTGTTCTGACGTTCATTTCATTTACGACAAAGTTAGACTAGATAAACCTATCGACCGAAAGCCAATGTAACATTAGTTTTTTTTTGTGCAATCTTTTACAATCACTATCATATAATAATTCTTCATTTACAAAACGATCGAGGTTATATTAAACGATTTGTATTTATCTCAGGTGTGGCATTGACGCTCAAGTGTACTTGAGGTAATGTACTCTGTTCCTATTTTTGTGTTCAATTTTTGAAATTGGGCCGCTAACTCTCTTAGCTCCTAAGAAGATTTGATATATATATGTACAACCATGCGTCGTGCTTGGTCACTAGAGCCGCTGTTCCTCGCTCGCTGTCACAGCAAAAGCGTTCGATGTATGGGTCGCTATGCGCGTGCTAGACCTCTAGAAGCTGCGATTACTACACGACTTCGCAGGTCGCCGTTACAATTCCTTCGGTTCCGCTTACTGTGTTACCGCTTGCACTATTGATTACAGTTACAAAAGCAAGCGAATGGGGATAAACGCTTTCTAGTGTAAGTGTTCATGGATAGGAGCACTTCAAGGATGCTCACCATTTCGAAAACAGCGATGGTTGCTCATTTTCTACGAACAACGCTCAGGCTATTTACAGTTTCGCTTAGGCCGCTTCGCTGAAGGTGATGACTAGTTAGTGTGAGGGCCAATGGCGTCCTATGTTAAGTTGTTACAGTTCTGGCGTGGGGTTTAATTTGGGCTGAGGGCCGGGGGATTTTTTTGTATAAAAAATTTATTTAACTCCTTATCCCACTTGGTATGGTAGTGGCACTTATCGAAAGCGTGGACTAAGAGTACCTACCTACTTCCTCGTATGAAACAATGCTTGCATGATAGTGGTAGCGGCCGTAACCATAACAACGAGGCGCCGGAAATGTGGGGGCCGTAACCATTACAGCAAATGTTGCGTCTTGCGCGTTTTTTCGTCAGGCATCGGGGGTCCATATGCCACTGATATAACTGATCGGATGACCAACAACCGATAAAAATGACATCGCACATAGCACGCCATGTCGGGGCTGATAGTCCGCAATGTAAGCCAGCTGTTCTCAGATTTTGGCTGCGAACTGAAGTGGACGCAGTGATGCCATAAACCCACCTTTTTAAAGACCCCTTTAGTAATAACTCATAGTTCAGATCTGGCTGAAAAAGCTGAACCAGCCGCGGTGAAAGCCTACTCGCTTGATGGTAGTAGTTCCCTCGAAGATGCCGTATCCGACGCTCCAGCGCTGAATGTGACCGATTAATACAGGGACGGCCATCTAATCAGCAGCGACTTTAAAAAAACTCCAATAAAAAACGACCTGACTATTTACATAAATACCGATTCATTATAAACATCGTTGAAGATTGAATATTCTACTTAGATACAATATCACTAAGGTGTATTCTTTGGCTTTCCTCACGGCATCCGCTCATCCGCTTTACCCAGTTCTTGGCCACGTTTTCGCATGTCGAAGCAAATATTAGCCAACAATCCCGCAAAAAAGCCTACCTTAATTATGTTGCACTTAACTACAGTCTTAAATGTGTCAATTTTACGGTAAGGAAAGGTATAATAAATGTAATCAGTTGTTCTTGTTAGCGGCATTTTGACAAGGTTTTTATACGTACGACACGTTCACTGACTTGCGTTGCTACGGAGTGGCCGAGAATCTGCTTGGCTACTTAATACTATTTCACCAAGTTTTTGGCCACTTTTCTGCATATGATCAACCTGTTCCTTAAGCTTATTCACCATCTGTGAGTTGTCGGAAACCGAGAATCTTTCGACCAGTCACATGAGAAATTTATATTCTAAAAAAAAAAAAAACACTATCCGGTGCGATATGCAGAAGTACCATTAACTTTTTTTTTCTATCAAACTAAATTCTGTTCGCTGCCGGCGGATAATCTCAGGCATTCTGCCACCTCAAATCGTTGAAGGAAATTTTCAATAACTATGGTTTTAGTGGGATCGTCCACTCCTCCATATAGCTAATAATAAAATAGTCGCGTTATTAAAGAGAGCGCCTAACCTAAAGTTACATCACGTAGCCTACAGATTATGTAACATAACATGAGCGTAAACTTTTTTTTCCCGATAAATCGCGTCTGACTAAACTGGCCATCTTGCGCTATACCTGCATCGATTTTTGTTGTATCTGGCACTCCAATTGAATCACGCGAACCAGACCGACTCCGAAACACGAGACGAAGGCAACATCGCGTCAAGAACAAGATCATAGGGCGCGAAATTAGCCCCCAAATCGTTCAGGCGCATAGATATGCACTCTGATTCTTAGCATCGTTACATGGTATGATCACACGGGAAATTCAGATATTGTCATTTCAAATCTGACTTGCTATGGCCAGGTTGATACATGCATCACGAAGATCAATAAACTACAGATGACTATGTACGTCCTCAGCGTGTCAGTAGAACAAGGTGGGATTAAGCACATGATTTTCCACTATACAGTATCACATGTTTAGCGACAAGGTCCGGCGGCTCACAGACCCCACAGTGCAGCACGACTAAAGAACAGAAAGCATGATAAGGTCAAAAGTATTATGAGTCGCTGGCACGACCCTCTTCGGAAACGTGAGGGTCAATAAAAAGAAGCTAGGATGCGAAGAATGGCAGTTATTCAAAGGTCTCATGCGGACTCGAAAGCAAAAGTGGTGTAGTCGCTATTTTGCCAGTTCAATTACCCTCCAAATTTCCAAGTTATAGGGTAAGTAAGGATTAGCGGGTGGTCGACCTTTGCCTTGCGGATTCCCCAACACACCGAGAGATTAGTTCATCTTAACCTTAAAAGTAATCCCACATTAGGACCCTAGTATCGACTATTCGGGAATACGAGTCTGCATTCAGCGGGCGATCGATGAAAGGGCTTCCCAAATCCTTCAAAAAAGATCACTAACGCAATCACTATTCAATCGCTGCGTTAACTATCGAGGCGTCAAAGCCGCCGTTGCCCCTGTTTAACGCTTGCTCTACTGTCATGACCTTTCACTTCCATTGCCTAAAGCCGTGAGAATGGTCGATATAATGACCTGTGACCGTCGAATGATATCGTATTATCATTAGCGTTGAAAAGGTCACACTAGCTTTCAATTACATAAGGAAAACAAAGGCGGAGCTAATTCGAGAAATTTTCGCACAGGGCGCAGTTTGAAGGTATCAGCGAAAGCATATCGCTCGCTATACGGTAGGGATAATTGTAGAGTACATTTGGATATTACGATCTGACTTCTGATAATACGAAATATATTGATCGTATTCCGTTTATCACATAATAATAATCATTGTATAGTAAATCACGTATCTGTCTATAAAAGCCTTGTACGTGCTGTAGTATAAAAATTCAATTATTTTGTTCTTCCTTTACTAAAGCAATCTGAAAAGCTTTTATTTTATGTTATCATATATCAAATGGAAGAAAAGTTATTTTGCCATTTATTGCCTAACAAGAAGCGCAGAATTTTACTCGAATTCCAATAACTTTATCTGTTATTATATACTGTCACTGTATTTATTACTTTTCGCTAGGAACTTTCAAAGTTTTCCAAGTATTCAAAATTTCGTCCAGCTGGGTTTAGGGCCCTCTTCACTGTCAAATGCACGAAAGAACGATACTATGTTTTACGTCGTTAAGAGTTAAGAGTTTTACGTCGAGTATTGTCGCTAAGCATTCACAGCAGACAGCTGGCTCCCAGCACGAAACGAAGTATATCGACAGTTGGATTCAAACCTACATCGCCATGTACCTCTCAACTTCAGCAGGTACGGGTAATACCAACCACGCCATCATTATGTCTAGAGATCTCTAGAAGAGAATGTAAAATAACCCCCTACTTAAGCTCATCCGAAGCGATTTTTTACCTCTTTTCCATGTGTGGTTAAGAATGCAGCGAAAAATGATTCTACCTCGTCGGTCGGGCCTTTTCTGGGCCCCCGTTTTGCGCCCCACAGATATTTTCGTGTGCAGCGGATGGGCGTGTACCATCTATCCAATCTCCTCAAATGCAAACAGTTTTTGGCGATAGAGGTTTGGGTCAACATTGGGCCTAGTTCCAATGTGTATGTCGAGTCATATGATTGCACTTTTTTCCGTGCATCATTGACGAATCGTTTGTCGGTCATCTATGAAAATGTTTTTGATTAGCCCGCACCAACCTCTGGTGAGTGGCCAGGGAGGAATGCATTCTCGAATTCAATGGTTTCATTCTAGAATTTCGCAGTCCAATTTTTTGTCCAATTTTGTATAAATTCTATTTTTCGTTGCTGTGGCAGATTTTTGATTTCGGGGCAAAAGGCGCGTAGTTTTTGCTAACGTGCATTACGGTGCTAAATCGGTAGGGTCATAATTGCTGTTAAGAAGCTAGACCCGAACACGGTAGTTAGCAGCGTTAACGCTCAGAAGGCAGAGACATGTTATCTCTAGGGGCGAACTTTCGAAGAACTTCGTGAGCACCACTAATTTTTCCGAATCCGTCGCAGTGGTGCTTCTGTCCATCCGGCTATCTAACTGAATACGCCAGATTTTCTCTGTACTGAGTAGTATCACCATCGCAGCACGGTCATTGGCACGACAATGGGCTACTACAATACCACGTGATTCGTTCGGCCGTAAAGCTGATAGCAGATTATGGCTAGCTGAGAGCATGCGCCGCAAACAGGCGTCCATATACTTCGAGGTGCATTATTAGTCACGAGGTCACAATTGATTGAACCACGCACACAGACTCCGTCGTTCATCCAGCACAGTATCAAACCTCACTTCGCTATCGTTCTGAAGGTTTTTTTTTTTATTTTAGACCTGCACTCGCGTGGTTTTTGCCGACGATGCGGATACCCCTTTAGTGCCAGATCCTGGTTGGCAGTCGGCCTCTCCAAATTTTACCGCCCACCCACTCTGGCTGACGTCACACCCACTGGCAAATTTTCTTCTATACGTCACAATTAGTTTGCAAGATCTGCAAAATGAATCTGTGCAGCTTTTATCAGTATAATGTCGACCGAATCGCAATAACCTTGTCAATTTACTACATGCAGTGCAATTTAATGGGAAGACCGACAAAGTCAAAGGTTCGGTTTATCTGCGTGTACAAAAGCGCTAAATTACCACAAATGCTGTTTAGGCAATGGTCAACAGATGACGCCGACAGCATCTTAGCTAACCTGTATACACATAAATGGATATGAGGCTGTATTAAATCGAGCGAAAAAGCAGGCATGTTACATAGTATAGTAAATACTACATAGCTGTGGCGTTCATTTTTTTAACAAACAGCAAATTCTAGTGATGTAGCATCAAATTGATCCCCTAAAACACCTCCGTCCGCACCCCCTGAAAAATAAAGGCAGAATAGACGGCTGCAATAGTTACGCTGCCCTACTCATAAAGAGTCTACCCTTTATTTTTCTTGTCTCATTATTACTATATTGTTTAGAGTAACGCAGCGATCGTGCGTACCGATATTTTACCAGTAGGTCCTTAATAAATTTTATTTCACCCGTTTGCTCAGTGGCAACGAGTGGACGCGCCATTGGCCCATCAGGAGCTAAAACAATGGCTGGCCAAATATCAGCAACAATTAACAGCAAAAAGAACATATTCAGTCTACATTGATTTTCTCTTCAACATGCAAAATTTATTTCTAAAAATATTGAATTACTTTATTCCCGTTAAGCGCGTGATGAAGCCAATTAGATTGATCTAAACGTCTCGTGTTTTGTTTGGTTATGCCATTCAACTATGGAACAATCAGCGTACAGCCTATTTCGCTGAGTCGCGTCTATTTCATAGGACAGCTTAAAAACCTCATTGCTGTTAAATCGCATGTGTTACCTCAAAACCTAACTATTAATCGACCTGCGTCCTGCAAAGTGCAGCTGAAGTATCGACGACCCCGGCAAGACCTGGCAAAAAATATCGCGTATCAAAACCACAGTAACGTATCGTTTATAACGCTGCTGTAGGAAATTTTATTATTCCTATCTTCGTTATAGGTCTTGGACCTTCGTAGGCCTCGCGAAGCAACTACCGTGTGACCCCAAATCTTTCTATCAGAAGATGCCACCGACGCGACATTATACATTATAATTAATGGCTATGTGTCTCTTAATTTGTAGCTGGTAATCAGTGCCTAAAAAATACGCCGACAGCCAGAACATTAATCGTAACGTTTGTTATTAATGCTATAGTAATGACATAATACGGTAAGGCATGCACACACAACGTTGTAGACGCGCTTGACCCAAACGAACCCCGAGGATATATCGAAACATAACGTATATGCTGGTCAGTGGTGCTCTGCAATGACCGCTACCCCCATATTGCACTGTAACTATGCAATTCTCAATTGAATAATCAATTTATGCGCTGATATATCATTCTCGCACGATTACATACACTAGTATTTGAATATAAACATACATAGGTTAACTTTGTATGGTTATGATAGGACCCGTTTATCGCCATCTTTGTTATCGAGCATAAATGCTGATTGCGGTTATGAACTGCAATGCTATGTCAGGCCACGATTTACATCCGTTCATTCCGTAAGCAGCCGCCGTTTAACTACAATACATAAAATGTGATCAGAAACGTGGCCGGCACTACATTACGGGTGGTTGCTGACCCATCATTTTCGTGTCATCTGGCTTCTTTATTTCCGAATTTTTCATTATATATTTTAAAAGGTAACTGATCCGATAAGGAGCCAAACTGAAGGCAAACTACCTATCTAAATTAAATGCCGTTATCCAAAGCGGGGGTCTACCAGCCAATTTACGTTACCCATCTGCTTAATTTCAACTACTTTCAATCAGGCGATAATAGGCTGTAGCTTATCCTATATTTTGTCATTAGTGTCGATTTTACAGTATAGATCTATAGACGCATTAAAATGAAGAGGCATGTAGGAGTTGTGTTCTGTCACCTGTCTGAGGTTCATTCGTTTGACATACAAAAAAATAGTACCTTTTGTTTCGTGTGGAGATGGTTCATTTCATATTTTCTGTGTGTGTGTGTGTGTGTGTGTGTCTCGAGTAATCAATAGCAGTAAGGTCACATGTCACGGAACAGAGTTTGTTATAAGAGTACCCGACGAAAAAGTATTTCATATCATTTTTTGGCAATTTACGCCATTACGAGGTACGGGGATGTATTCGTTAACTTTTTTGCTGATTCCCGAAGTTACAAGTGTTAACCACATATACTTAGTTTTGAAACTCTTAGTCGCTGTGTCACATCTCTCTGTTACGAGAATCGTTGAAAAAACTTCTTAAGATTCATTTATTATATATATATATATATAAATTTAAAATATTTAATAACGGACTGTTTTCGTAAAATTGGCTTCGATGTATTGTATACAGATTTGACATCTTCGACAGTAATAATAGTAGTTAGCTTGGGGGACCAGAAAAGATCCAGACGGAACATAGTGATAAGGGTCCACACGACATCCCGCCTACGAGTACAATTCCATTTTTCATGGAATAAAAATGGCACCATCATATACTAAACAGCATCTATGTTAGCTACAGACGGCTCATTGAGTAAAGGGGCATTAACAGACATACTTATCGAATCATTTTACCTTTCAACTCTAATTAACAATACGACCAAGTTGAATTTCCGAGGAACGTTGGGGTGTAGCCGTGTCAAAGAGGGCACGCTTCATGTACTTCACATCAGTATTCCGTCTCATGAGATTCGCCTGCTTATTGGGTCATGAGTAAACGTTCTTTCATGATCAAGCTTTTATATACGACGTCAAGTCAAATGATAAGGTTTTGATAAGATTAGAATTGTTCATGTTGCACGTCATACATTCGAAAGGACAGTCACTCTCGTTAAAAGGATTTCGTTATTAAGTCAAATGACTCTCCAAATTGCCACAACTATTATCACTTGTGATATGCTGATAGTAGTACGAATTAAAACTGTAACAGCCTCCAACGAAGAAAGACACGAAATCTTTTAGGTATCTGACCTGACATGAGCCTACAGCTTCGAATTTCACTGCTGTCTCTCACTGATAGCTGGCATCCCTTTTGGCAAAGTAAAAATGCGTTTAAGTTAAATTTACGTATTCAATCTACGTTTGTCTATTTAGACATTTTTGATATATTCTTCGTGGTTCAGTATGAAAGGGTACAACAGAGGTTATGTATGGACGTCCTACTTTGTGTTCATCATGTCAGCTGAAGGCCTTCGACGTCAAGATTTAAATGGCCTGTACAGAACGGACTAATAATACACTCGAAGTATCGGAAATGGTGAAAAGCCAAGCCACTGTGAAAATTCAGAATTGGTCTACAGACGTGGGTCACATACCGTACGTCTAGGTGATATAAGCGCAAAAAAGGCGTTTCTAGCAGCAACTATATATATATATATATATATATATATATATATATATATATATATATATAATAATACTCAATTTTATATAAATTGAAAATAATTATATTCACATCCATGTACACCACATAATAATATTTCGACCAGTCGAGCGGGTTAGAGTAGCTGAATGGTTTTCTATTTGAAGCTCCTCTTGAAAACCCGGTAACGATGTGTGTACTAAGTACCTCTATGGGTCTGTTCTAATTCCCATTTTTTTAAAAATTCGGCTTGTTGCTACCTCTCGTAATTTACACATTTGTGCTATCTAATGTTTTATCCGACTTTTTTTCCTGCACAATTCGATTAAGGTCGTCATCGCGCCTAAGCAGCTATATCGTGTTTTTACGTATTATTCTCGCTATCTGTTTGTTAAAAGAACATCCCCTATGGGGCTTAAGGCGCAAACTGAAAACGTCTAAGCGGGGTGTAAGAGTAGCCACTGATTTAGTCTTCCTATATAGTACCCTGTATAGTATATTCTATATAGTATAACATACACGTTATGGTTCACACTCGAGGGAATAGTAGATGAGAATGTCTGGCTTGCAGGTTCCCCTCATAATTACAAAAACTTTAGTCAAATCATACAAAACTTTGGCTAAACTATTACGTATACATGGATGTGGATATATGGGTGAAATATCTTTTCAATTCCCTCATGAAAAAGGTAGACACCCGAATGACGATTGGGAAAATGGTATCAACAAAACATAGAACATTCATCATTCCACTGCTGTGATGACCCACCTTGAGCGTTAGTACCTATATCTTTGCTAGATTCTGAACCTACTTATTTAATGTTCATGAATGAAATATAACACATGATTAAACAAATATTGATTTGCCTTGTTTCGTTAGAGCTATGGCCGCGGCTAAATTACAAAAATGTAGAAAAATGAGAGCGACACGGCATAAATCGTATGAGGAAAAATATTTATTTTTTAATTTTAAAAAATTCTTCAACACTGAATAGGTATTTTTCTGTTCCATTCAAATGTAATAATAAAATGTATTTTAACTTAGCACAGCATTATGGAAAAAATATTGTTAGTACACAACTTATTTGTCTTTAAAATCTGTATTTTCTCATGGAGAACTTACGGATAAGAGAACGTCTGACTGCAATCGAATAGTCTAAAAGACTATGCGTCTGGCTTAAACAAAAATGCATTATTAAGGCAAAGCCTCTGAGACGATTCTCAAACAGCCCATTTTACACATTATAGTCTGAACGGGCAAATCAATTTTGTGATCTACGATCAGATATAAATAAGAATGTGGTGCTTTTAGACCAAATATGTTTCCACTCTTTTTTTCTTTTTCTATATTTTAAGCCCGTTCTTTGTAAATCCCGCAGCTTGCATCGGAAGCCAAGTAGATACATTGTTAACTGGACTTTATGTTGAAACATTTATGATAGCTGTAGCTTTGCCGCGATGGCGAAGCTTTTATGTGACAAAAAATTGATGCAGCCATTTTTCCAATAATTCGATCAACAATTTCGATATTTTATTAAGCATGGAGCAAAAAAAAATACCAGATAATGCGTCATAATCCTATACTATCGTATGTTCCATGTAGCAACTATAACGTGTAAAAAGTTAGCACATTACTTCTGAAGCTTTGTTATCTAGGCACAGAGATGATAACAAAGGCATAGAGAAATAAGAGGTTTTTTAAGAAATAAGAGAGAGAGAGAGAGAGAGACGACCTAACGGATCTACATTGACTAGTGTCGGGGTGGAACACAAAAGCTCTACTTTAAGCATTTCTAAAAATTCTGTCTAATAAAGAGTATCATCGAGTTGATGGATATCCTTTGATCGAATATGATGACAGATGATATTTGTAGCTTCAATGAAACAGCTTCAAAACGTAATAATTTACTCTGACGCTCAGCTGTGTGGCACTGTGCTCGAATAAACCGAGTAATCCTCTCATCGACAAAATGGATTCTCTACTACTGGAAAACATGTGAACAGTCTAGATATATCATTAGCACGTAACTATTATCAAATCCCTAATTCCAGCAGCTCTGTAACCAATAAAATCGTAACCGCCCACAAATATTCTGGAGGAACAATACCATTCCGGAGCAGCTTCCCGATTTTCTTTCGATATCTGACTAATATCCTGTTGTCACCAACTTAAATTACATTTGTCGCGTCCCCCCAACATCTTTTACGCATTTCCAGAACATCTATCTGGAGCACTCCTATCCACAGCCGTAAATGAAACTATTAAATTTAGGGATATTATCGATCTCCAGCAAAATTTTATTAACACACACTAAATGGATTCATAGCAAAACATTCGTAAATACATGCTGACTTTGATGTTTACAGGACCTTGTTGACAAAACGTATGGCCAAGACAGGTTACGGCCTTACATAACGATCTAACCGTGACATAAACTCTTGTAAAAACAATCTGACTAAAACATGCTTCGTCGTAATAATATCAACAGCAGACTGTGTTGTTTGTTAATAGGCTAAAGAAAATCAATTTAGAAAAACGAAACCACTTCTTCTATACGGGATCTTTTACCGAAGCCCGCGTAATTACTTCATGATAAAAGTGAAGGACCATGCCTAGAGAGGTCTAACTACGGATTTTACGTTAGCTTTGCCACTTTACATCTTCAAGCCTGTCGGCTCAGTGTATCCCTGCACGAAAATGTATGGGAAAATATGTATTGTCCGTCGAAACATTATGAAACAAGTCTTCTATGCAATCTTCTACATAACATGTTTTACATTAATAATTTACACAGCAGTATGTGCAGCTGCATTCACGGGAACCCGACCGGTTTCGCCTGAGCAACAAGACTAGACAGTTATATTTAGCCTTTTTTTGTGTCACGAAAACTAAATTTGTATAAAATAGAAATAAATCGAATGACACGTCTAAGAATTACCCAATGACATATAGGGATCCTAAAAACCGGCCTCAAATATATCATCAGGATTTTTTACGTACGGGCGATTTTTCATGTTTTTTTTTGCAGGTGTCCTTAAATGCATTACTTAGAGACGTGTTATAGTGCCCGCTCAGCATTAAGCGCCAAACGAGCCTCCGTCTGGCCACAGCATGAACTTACGACTGAAATCGGACCATCCCTAACTGATTATGGAAAAATGGCTCGATTTAATATGGAACTAGTTATTGTTACTTTTGGCAATTATATTCACTTTAATTGGCGCTCCAAGGCTCCAAAGCCCTCCTGTTCAGTAAGTCTGCGGAAGTAACTCTAGGTATTTGTTAGATGAAGCTGAATTTATTAAGCGATCTCCATAAGAATTGACGTTTGACTTCTTTGCAAGTATAATATTGCAGAATTTTTAGCTCTGTTTGCTCATAATGATATGCCATTCAATTATTTGCTTCGACCCTGCACTATTCCGTACCTTTGGACCATGTCCAATTTCCGTAGACGGACTCGTGCTCGTAGACACGAGGTTGTGGTGGAAGACCTCTATCTCCCGCTCGGTAGCGAGAAACTGCTTTCGCCCAACGGTTGGCCTGCAACGCTGTTCTCCTAGAACGTCTATAAAGCTTCTAATCAGTGCCAGACACGATCATCAACTGTGAGACATCATAAACGGCGTAAAACGAGAGTGAAAATTGAGTCCTTGACGTACGCGTGGATTCCCCCGTTAGTCCATGCATGTGTGCTACATTCACCCGAGCAACGTGCCGTGCCATTGCCAGCCTAGACGAGACGCTGGAACTAGAGAAACTAGAAGAACAAAATAAAACAGGGCAAATAAATCGAACAAATGGTAAAGAAGAACATTAAATGTAATCGCGAGCTGGCTGGAAAAAATAATGAAGAAAACCAAGTGATTATAAAGTGGTATCATGTTGATGATGAGATGTCCCGTCGAGATACTATTCGTAAGCAAATAAAACATCACAAGATTAATGGTCCGTTCGTGATTCAAACAACGGTGAGTAGAACGTGTTAAATACTCATTATTTTATATTTAATACGGGAGATCTTGCAGACAAGATAGGTGTGCATGCGAAATAAACAATGAACGGGCAGAAAAAGGAAGGGAAAAAAATCAGGACATTTTTATTTATCGAAGGCAATCATTTAGCGGACCTATCAGCACAGCCTGCGTGTTTAAATTTAGTTATTATGCTTATTCATACACAATCAATTCAGTTAGAGGCCAATATGTAACTTGGCTATTTATCAATATGATAATGTATGCTTTTTACAATTTCTCTTCTTGTTAATGAAGCGTTTAACTTAACTGGAAATTAAGAAGAATAATTGTCAGCTAGCATGAGATGAACCGCAGAAGCCAAAATTAACATCTAAGGTCGGGAATGCTTTTGAGGGATACAGTTCGACGAGCTGCTGGCAAACGTTGTTACCATAATTGCTCAACTAACGGGCTGTTTAGCAGGTAGATCTTTTTCGTTATTAAATACTGTATTGTTTTTCGTGGTTGGAACTTAAGGCATGCTTCACATTCCTGGTAGAAAACAACGCCATAATGCAGGCCATGCAGATATATTAGAATCGGTCTCTGTCCAGTCTTCATTTACCGTGTTCATGTCTTATATCTAGCCCGCTTCCGCTCACTTCCACTGTAGACAAAGCGAGAGAAAGCCAAAGAGCTTCTATAAAACCTAAATAGAAAATTTCTTCAGAAGAACGATTTTACTGATAAACGAGGATCTGATTGTAGCAAGACGGCGACGATATCCGATTACTTGCAATAGTGTACCTATGAATGGCAATGGACGTATGTTTGCAGTGGTGGATCTGTCAACAATCATGTGTTGCTCTCCCACAAGACGATATGTTTTTGGGTATCAGAAAACACACCTTCCTCTACGTATTTCTTGATGGCAAATATTGATTTTTTGTTATGAGCAGTAACTAACAAATTTCTGTATCTCTTTTTCTCGGAGATTAAGTTCGTCTGTTACTAGCACAATGGAAGAGTCAAACGACATATCTGTACTGAGTCATTGATTATTTGTATTATGAACGACAAAGGGTTATTTATTTATTTACTAAAGGCATAGATGCACGTGTATTGTTTTTGGACCTGGCCACCTCTGTCTGGCAAAGCTTGTATATCTGTTGTAAAATATACATCTGGCGACTCATGAACGCGTCGCGGACTGTGTCAAAGTACGTTACTAGGGATTAATCAAGCTAGCTGAACTACCTCCGTTCGTGCATATGTGTCCGATTTTACATGCGTCTATGTAGTAGGCCATTGCGTTTCTAACTACCTGAGTGGAATAAATTACGAATCACAATCGTTAGCGATTATATTCAAGAACGGCAGCTCCAAAGTACAACTAAGTATCTGTGGGATTAAAGGAACTACCGAACTGGTCGTATGGACTATCTGATAGAAGATGAGGCCATTAATTGCTATATAGCGCATCACTTTATAGCAAACATTATACAGACTTACTCAATGTAACACACTATTAAGGCTGCTATTAGCTAAACTACGATAACAAAAGGCGAAACACCGTATTTTACCCTTGCCGACCTTAACCATTCTATGCATGCCTCTAATGTTCCAGTAACCGAAGCCAGGATCTAATTTGCGATCTCATCTATTCCGAGTAGTTTCTCTTATATGGCGCTTCAATCGATTCTGCATGCTCCGTGACCCATCATACGTTACCTGTTGGCAGCTCAGCCCCTGGGACCACACGGTGCTTTACGCCTTTCATAAATTTGTCCTTGAGAAAGAAGGGAGTGTTTGTCGCAAGTCCGACTCAGAGAGCGGTACCGTTTACTTTAACAGTTCAGGTTTTCTTGCAAGAGTTACATTATGCTGCGCCTAACTTAGAAGGTTGCGTTCTGTCTTTAGCCCCAGGGTGTGGCTCAAATGCAAACTTCATGATCTTGGTTCAACGAAGCTGAATGCTCTACTTGGCATGCACTGAAAGCGAAAGTCTGGTAAGCAAATTCAACATTCAACTTATAAAGACGTAACGCACGTATTTTACATCACGTGAATTTTCCGTGATCTTAGTTATACGCTACTAAGGCATAGCCCGGTTCAAGATGCTGTTCGTTCGGTCAAAACAGGTCAAACTGAATACAGGGTTTCTGTGTACGAAGAAAGGTCATTTGCCGCTGTGGCATTTGAGCTCGCCCTACATGCTTTCATTTAACAGTAGAAACTCGGGTTATCGCTTTTTTCTTGAGGTAAGATTCCTTCCTCCGTGACTCGTCAATATTGCAAATGATGGCATTTCTTTTTCAAAGCCTACGGCGAATGCCACCATAAGGTAAAAATGGCTCGATCCTATCCTATGCTGCCCCAGCCATATCTTATAGCAACAACCGCGCTGGTTGAATAGCATATCACTGCCATCATCTGCGTCACCGATATAATGTCAGGTTTGATAAAGAGTGCTGCCCAAACGGATGTAAAGCTTTAAAAATAGAAAAAAAAAAAGCGTATTTAAAAGTTACTCAAGAATTTTGCTAAGGAAACTACGAGAGGAATCTTTCAACAGAGCTTATTGTAAAATTAAACAATTTGAGTATAAACACCAAAATACCTATTGAATTATGTTTTTAGTTGTAAAATAATATCCTACCTTAGAAAAAAATTCAATAATTACCATGACAATGCACAGTGTGTAGATGATGGCTACACGCAAACGCAGCCTATCTTGTCAGCAGAGATTTTGTCCCTGTCGAACTATTCTGGTTTTAGGAAAACGCAGGAGACGTATTCAAAGCCTTTTTTCAGTCAGATAAGTAGAGCTGGACAAAAAAGAAGGTATAATATGCAATAAATACTCACATACTTTCATTTTTAACGTGAAAATATCAGCCTTGAATCAAATATATGTCATATTATGAGAACCCGTTCTTGAAATCGAATATATCTAGCCTAGTTCGTTGGATAATGAAGTCATTTCTATATATAAAATTCTTTACCAAATATATTTTTTAGAACATTAAATGAAGAAAAAAATTAGAGGAAATAATAATTAGATGTCTTACATTGACAAATCTATTTTTATCAAAAGATCATCACTAATATATATCCGTGAATCAGTTAACCAATATCATGAAGAGGCCACTCGTTGAATCTATTGATTAGGTGGATTATGCTACCCATGGGGGACCTCAATAGCCACTATGTTAAAGAATTTTCTAAAGCTGAGGGGGGATTCTCTTCCCTAATAGGTTGTTATGCGTTGCAGGACTTCAGTACGATCTATTCAAAGAATAAATGTGGCATTATTTATCACACGATCGAAGGAGTTACAAATGTTACTGATTGTAAATGCTAGTATTTTATTACACAAAAGTTTTAAACCCACGTATAGTTGAATTCAGATTTTCTATTCAGTGATGTCGCGACGAATAGCCATTTATCTATTTCTCAGCCACAAAGGTCACCCGTGAGGTTCCACAGCGCCGCCTATTGTACTTAAATAGTTCCAATTACCTTTACTGCTCGACTTTTTGTAAGAACTAGAAGCTTCACACGCGTCGCATAACTGGAATTGAGCGTCCGGCAGTTTCGTTTCCTCATGTACTGTTTTCGTTTATGAGAGACCGATATTTTTTTTTGAAAAACGATCAAGACTCTTGCATGCAACCGTGCATGCATTCGATAAAGCGCTACATAAAATCGTGTGAAACTTGTGCAGTTTTGAAGTGAGTAAGCACTATTGATAAGTGGCCAGCTTTGAGCACCATATGTGAATTCATTACCGCAAGCTACAGTTAATATTGACAAGGGTCTCGAGAAAATTGTTTCCGAATTAAACAATGATAGCTCGGTGAAAAAGGACAACAAAGAAACGGTTGCGTTGTATCTCAAGCGAGAGAACACAGAAAAAAACTGGGAATGCACGAACTTCCTAAATAGCAATATGGCTTGACGTCGTCCTAAAACCAGGTATCATTGACTCGAGCTTTGCCAAAACAATCCCTATTTTTTTTTTTTACCTAAAAAATTGCGCAAACAATTAGCGGCAGGTTGGCGAAAGGTGTTTTTTTTTTTTGTTTAGAGTGAAAGTGCGTCGGCGGATAGCTGTTGGCTGACATAACTAAAGACGCCATTTATTAAACAGTCTTAAGGGTTGATTTGGTGTAAACGATCTGCTATATCTTATTCGTATTTTAACCCTGCCACTTACAATGAGCAAACATGTTTTCGAGGTTCTGCTTTGTATTGCAAGGGTGATGTATGGGTGTACCAACTGTGCGTGTCTGTGCGTCACGCATGTGGGGGATGGAGACCTCCGGAAAACAGAGTTGAGACCGTTTCTGCTGTCACCTACGACGTTCTCCATTTCGTTTGAACGCGCGGCATGAGAAAGAGGAGTAACGGGTATTGAGGCGGCGAGGCGACCGATGTAAGCGCGATCTCACCCCGACAACTAGGGAGTCAATTTTCACGCTCGGGCAGGGGCGATTGTTTAAGGAATAGTGCAGCATTACAGCGCCTGTAGATACAATATGATGGCTAGCAGCTTTTCGTCACTCAAGATGCTTTTTACTTGTCGCTGTGCGAGTTCGAGTTACAATTGACAACTATAATAAAACATATCAAATATCTAAAATATGTTTTTAGATAATAATAATATATATTCGACACGATAATATGTTATTGTATTTCGCTTATTGGCCACCTGTGTTAGTACAGTTCAATCGGTTGTTGTGCGTACCTGAGTTTTTTGTACCCAATATTTGTCCTGTGCAGGTATATTGCTGACCTGTGCATGAAACTTCTAAACACCTACTTTTATACTAACATAGCCGCTCTAGAGAATTCGTTGTCAAATTTCCCTATTTCCTTGCATTTTTTGCTGCGCCCTCCTCCTAGAAGATATGGCACCGCAAACCCTTGATGGCATTTCTTAAGAATAAAATTATCGTCAGGTGTCAGCAGTGCTCTGGCCAATTTTACTTAGTCTTTAAGGAAGGTTTTTAGTTCTTTTAAAAGAGAAATACCATTCACCACTGAATACAACCGGTCAGTGTAAGGATAGTACGCTTCCTGACAAGGCTCGCCTACTTTTTTCTCCCTTTAAGATTTAGGCTTACGCAGACCGCGTGCCTTAAGATACGAGGCCACTTTCCTCGTCGGTGAGTTCCACAGGGAAGGACTCTTATCGTGCCGAACACTAACGACTAACGGACTATAATTACTGCTGCTTATCTTAGAATTGTACGTCGCATCGACGATCGTAAGTAATGGATCTTGATTAAAATATTACGAACGTATGATAGGATCGTTAAGCGATTCCGTTTTAAAGGCTTAGACAGTGATCATTACATAGAGGGATCATTGTCGAATAAAAGCAATCACTAACTTTACGTTGGGTGGCAGCATTTTACAAATGTATCGGTTAATCGAAGTTCATAAGGATTGCCTTGTAAATATCAGAACGTATGTGCGATAGGAAACCTTTTTTACAATAAAAGTGGAAAACATCTGATAGTGATTGAAAATTGAAGTGACGCCAGTAATTTATATTCTTGTATTAAGGACACATGTTCTATAGTCGAACAGTGGGTCGCTACCTTTTATTGGCGAAATACAAGCCAATCTCGCAATGTTTACCCGAAACGTGTTTTTGAAAGTTTTGATATTGTTTCACTTTTCCGTTTTCTTTAAATTTTCGATAAATCCTTTGAGTTACGTGTTCAGCTTCTGGTCCAATTGTTCTGATCAATCCTGCTTGGTGCAAGATATATGTTGGATACAAGGTCAGTATCTATATGGGATCCAATTGGTGACTGGATGCCACTTCTCGGCAGTAGCCGGGTATGTCAATCGACTAACAGAAACGTCATTGGAAAACGAGCGACACTGAAAGAGAGAAGCGAAAAAAAGTGATTATGGGCAGCACAAACGTTAGATATTGAGGTCCCAACTTAGATTGCAGCTTTTTCAAAAAAGCGGCCTGTGATAGCACAACAAAGGTTTTCGATTCACAGCCCTTCATGTGTGGCTGTTACAATGCATAGTGATAGGCACCACCGCCTGCTGATGGAGAGCAGTGGCTATTACGTCTAAATGCTCATTAAAAGCGGATAGAACTTTATTCGTGTATAGTTGTTTCGAACTTCATTACGTTGAAGTTCATGTGCATGCTTGCTACTGAAAACCTGTGGTACGAGGCTAACTACTTGGTGTCTATACTATAATTCGACATCTGTAACTCGATGTATTGCGGAAACAAGAGTATTGAACATTGGACTAAGTGTATTGACCGGACACAAATCCAATACCGGTACTATCGTTGAGCAGTGCTAAAGAGAGTAAGCCTATAATTGTCAAACAGCCTAGTATATTCAGAGTTTATAGTCAAAATAATATATTTATTTAAAGTGAATTGTTTTAATTACGGAATTTTAATTACGGACTCATATGGAAGGCTCAAAAAAAACTTTATACGTCCGCCGAGAAGCTTACTAACAACAAACTTATAACTAGCGGTCAATTTAACTGCTTGCGCTTGAAAATTCAGGAATCAAAAATGAACAACATGTTTTAAAAATCAATCATCAATGGCGAAGCGCGATTGCAATTAAGTGTATGCAACTCGTATGGCCGTCAGTATCTACTGCTCGGGTAAACAAGCTTGCTTTATTCATATTTAATACAGTTTTCAGCCTACTACGATCAAATGTTTTTTTTTTTTTAATATAATAGAGTCAGCCATCACTCAGGGGCAAACGACTGAGATGAGGAATCGTATCAATTAGATAATTAAAGTGATCCGTAGCTTTCGTCTCAATGGAATTTCTCCGTTTACTGGATTAATCCGACTGGTTGATGTCAGACTTAGTCTTACGTAAACTATACGCTAAACACGATCGGTAATCTCGTTCTTTCATTGTAATGCCCCAACACTTAACTTCGTCGGTATCTTCTGATATTATCGAATCTGATTTGTTATACTCGATCTAACCCAAACTACAGGTGAATTGCGGCCTGCACCTTTTTATTACGGTTATCTCATTACCCCGTTGCCTAAAATGCTTACGTCCACCCTAACTTATAGGTCCGTAACAGTTACGTTGTTGCGTTGTCGCAGTGATCCCGTATTCCTTTTAGAACAGCTCAATAAAGTCATGGCTTTATTGCAATAAACTTATCTTCCTGTCTCAACATGTTCCCTCTCTGCGTGTATCGGTCCCCTTTCGGTATCGGAGTATATAACACCCGTTAAAATAATAATTTGATTTGAAATTCTTGAATCTAAGATAGAGAAACATTTACTTCCACCTTGGGTTCATCCAGTTTTGTTTTTGACAACTGCTTAAATACCTTTCTTACCAATCTTCTGAGCCGTTCTTGGGATTATAGCAGCCAAACAGGCGTGCAGCTGAGCTAGAGTTCGGGTTGGATTTTACCTGAGTGTCGGCTGCGAAGTCGAAGGTTAGCTCAGTATAAGTGGTGTGTCCCTGTTTAGCTATGCATCGAAAACAAACTCGTTTATTTTTTCGGGTAGCAGAACACATGTCTCATAATAACGGATTGACTGAGACCGGAGCGCTAACTAACTGAGACAATTGTAAAAGATGTAATAGCAAAATAACAAGGGTACTGAAACATATGAGTACGATAGCGAGATTAGTTCCGTTGGCTTTCGCCAGCGGCAACCAATTATTGTAAGAGCACGATAGTAAAACTCCGTCAAACCAATCGAATATCTGTGATAAGTAGTACCGTAAAGACATAGCCACTACGAAGGTTGTGCGACATGGTCATAAGAAAATTGCAACAGATTTACTGAAACGGTCTACGTTTGCAATCGACCTAAAGTTCGAGTTAGTTCTAATGCGACAATCAACAACACTTGTCGTATCAAAACAAATTTAATGCGATCACTGCATCACGTCAACGATACTGTCGGAACGTTCAAGCGGGGGAATTGCAACAGTAATGAGATAGACGTAACCGTAACGGAATAACTGTGTAATAATAGGTTGGGTACTATGTCAAGGGATCAGTTTAATCGGGCATACAGAGACACACATCTCCCTAGCAGTTGGGAATGCAGACAACAACAGGGAAAAAGGATCAAGTTGAGTATATGAGGAAAACGAAACAGATCCAGCGGTTATATAAGGTGGTGTCTAGGCAGAAGGCCAAATCAACAAGGACGCCTAGCAGAATTTAACTTGGGAATGTCGACTGATGTAATGCCGGCGGACACGCCTGTTACCGCTCAAGTTTCGGAGCCTAAGATTTAGAGAATAGTCTTGTAGCGAGGTGAGTCTCTTGCTGCGGATGATTCATATGCATTCGTTTAGGATTAAAAGAAAAACAATTATGTAGAGCAGTTCGCGGGTCAGCTTGGTAGTTCAATAAGAGCTTAGTCAATAGGAGTCTAGTTGAGGCCAATCAGGCCTCGAATACTGACAGATTTCAACTTGTAATTTTGTTCAACACTAATTTTTACCGCAATGTTTTACGATGAGAGCAATGTAAAAAGGGGAAGTTGAATAATATAATTCACTTAGAGTGAAGTGCATCTTGATAAGGTGTGAGTTATAGGCTATATAATTTTGATAGATTTAGATTTGTAGAAACGCAGGGTCGACTTCAGAGCTGCGTTAGTTTCAATCGCACTCAACAGACGTTTACCGAGTAAACAATAGCAAATCTATCTTATAGCCATCATGGCAACTAATCGTACTTATCATTCGAGCTTACCAACATTTCTGTTCTTAGTGCTTTTTATGGTGTTAAAGTAATCAAGTGTAAGTGATTCTACCGGCGTCGAAGTTTCATCTGAATGTTTATTGATTCGAACGGCGAACATCAATAATGCTACATGGATAATGAGAAAATAGTTTATCTACGTCCTCGAGAAAATTGCAGCGTTTTTATTATTGTTTCATGTTGTAAATACTTAACTTTTGCCACAAATGATATTTTATGAAGGAACAGTTTTTGTATTCGTATGCCTTTGAAATCTGCGGACGTACTCGATTTTAAGAGGCAACGATTTTTTTTAGCTAAAAATTACTCTTAGTCGTTTCTGATTGCAAATCGTTTAGATAACAGATTTTCAATGGTGACCGCTTAGGATCGTCCCGTTTCGCACAAGTGTCAGTCAGGATTAGATATATCATATGTGTATATTAGAATTAGTATCGCATGGAAAATTCTATTAAGTGATGTAATGATACCTAGTCACTTATAGCTGCCTTTACATTATTGTTTATTTAGAACCGAATTAGCTTGATTAATCATGTCGAGACGGGGGAAGCGAGAATCTACCTTGTGACAATAACTGCCATAGCTGTAACTATATCCTTACTCGCGTTTTCAGCTTTGACGCATCTGCCGTAAGGGCAGAGCTATATCATGGAAGGCAATGGACCTGTATCCATCCGTAGCAAAAAGATAAGCCACGAGGGTCTTCGAGACGGGTATGCTGATATGACCTCCCCTTACTATTATTTAGCATTATGTTAGCTTTTTGATGCCACCAGTTTAGATTTTACTATTAAAAAGCTACGGAATAACTCGTTCCGGCCAACGATTTCCATCTCAAATAAAGCCTGCAATTCTCTTCTGTGAGTTCCCATTAAAACGTTCTCACGAAACGAAAGAAAGCCTGCAAAAAGATTTCACTGCATCGAGATCGTGTTCTGTGAGCGGTTACTGGAGTGGCAACGTGGCGAGTAAAACAAATCATATTAGAATTAGTTAACGTGATGTAACTCACTAAAATGGCAATTGTATCTAATAATAATTGTATATAATAATGATTATTAATTACAAATTAGATTATTAATCTAATTTGTTTTATATATACGTATACGTTTATTATCTATATTTCGCTTAGGTCATCTGGGATTGTCAGTCAATACTTCGCTTACGTCAGTACTAATAAATAGGTGACTAAATATTATATTCTAATAGGTGCATGATCTCCATTTTTAATATGTAGACTATTGGGCTTTTCGATATAATGTCAATGGATGAAATAAGATAGCGCCCACACATCACGACATTCTTTTGCTCCTTCCCAATTCTATGTGAATCTCCCTGGAGCAAGATCAAATTAATCAAAATGAGGATGATTATACGTACTTGATGTATTACGTCACTTATAAGTTCGCTGCGTGTTTTTGGTACATCATAAGGGCGGTGTACGTCAATGGGCATTGTCTTTCGAATCGATTCTACGACGACGAGCACCGACCAGAACGAAGCTGGGACTCTGTGGACGCATCTGATTTTGCAAAGAAAACGTTCAATCCTATTCGTGTATTCGTTGAAGATCCCGACCTGCAACCCAACCCCGAAAAAGATGTCATTTCACTTTCCATTGGTAAGTAAACGTATACAACAGAAAGCCACAGCAAATAAATTCGTTATAGCCACAAATCCAGTCTTAATTTCGCCGCAAAGTTGGCTTAGCGATCGGCGGATTGGTAATATTGTTCGGTTTCATTGATTCTTAACGAACAGCTTCATCATCGGTTACCTACAATGTTTATGCGTTATTCTGTTACATTCGTTCGACTTGGATTTGTTCAATTTCTGCTAGAGTTGATCAGAGAAAAAAAAGAAAAACGCTAATAAAAAAAAAGTTAGAAAGCTCGTTGGCTACCGAGAGTCACTCCGGTCTGGCTAGCAAGTGATGAGAGACTTGATGTCAGAGTACTTGCTACGATGACCTTTACGTGTACGAAAAGAGCAGTGTTCAGCATCTCAACAGCTGCATTTGACATCCTTAACGTATTATTATAGGGAAGCGCAAAGGGCTGCTAGATGCCTCCCTATGGTTTCGTCTGGTTACAAAGAGATGGGAAAAGCTTCACCAAAAGAGTACGTCGTTGTACGACTAAGCTCTGTGGTCTCGGCGACTCCGAGATTTCTTCCACTCGTATCGAAATTGACCCTTATCGTTCCCTCAAAGTGCTCTCAGTCACCACATTATTGCTGGACACTAACTGCCACTCTTTAACGTAACGCTTCCCTAAAGGTCCAATGTTAATGTCGCAAAAAAGATGGTTCAGAAATCTGGGCCTGTCTCCTCCAGTAGACAGTCATCAGCCAACTGTTAGTAACGAGTACATTTTTACTCAGTTGTGCAGTCGTCCATGATAAGAAATTGATATTAAGCTCAATAAAGGGGTAAATTTGTGAGAATTGAGAAGGCATCATGGGGGCTGCCCTTTGAATATACACTGATAATATAGTAGGCTAAATGTTTTTCAAATGATAAGTTCTGTAGTGCTGCCCATATCTTTCTCTATGATTAGATGACCGCGTACCTTTACCTTTACCTTTAAGTTTACCATTTGGCTTATTTTGATGTTTGTGATTATGTTGACAGGTTAAGGTTAGAGCAGTTTGGGACTGTCACGCTGGAGCACTTAAATCCTAAGTGCATATGCTTCTTCAAGTTTTCTTTTAAGTCAGCTTTAGTTTCTTCAAAATGGCTTCACAAATATGTAAATATCGTTTTGTCCTACAAAACTGATAAGGCGATTATTTTTCAGATCCTTAACGAATACTTCAATAGTGATACGGGCCGTTTCTGTTAAACTATTCGCAGACGAAAAAATGTACAAAGATTCAAACCAGAATTATGCAGAGGCTAAACTCTGGCGTCACGTATTTGTATATGCAGTGCATGATATCGCGGATGGAACACTACCAGGCTGTCGTTTACATCGAGATTCCCAGCGATGTTTGTTAAGGTAGCACCATCGAAGATATTAGAGAAGCCGAAATATTCTCCGATAATGTCACAATTGCCATCTCTTGCTTTTTGAATATATAGAATAATCGAACTTCATCGTGTCACAATAATAATGAACAACTTCGGGTGTCATCAATAAGTAGAAGCTCTCTTTAAATTCATATGCGATGCAATTTTTCAAAAAATAGTTCCATTTCGTTTAAGGGCTTTTTGTTTCATGCACTGTTTTGAGAAAGTCGATCTATTGACGGAAGAAAAGGTCGCTTTCTATTATGCTTGTTCTATCAGAGTACTTTACCTTTAGAGTGCAAGAATTATGGAAGAATATTTCTCACTAGGAAATCATTTATTAGAATTCGGGCAAACCTGTTCTAGTTCAGACTGTTGAATGTCTGTCAGGTCCGTAACGCTTTTGCCAAACTTGAAAAACGCCTCATTGTTGTTACAAGTTGCACTCGGTTCAGTATAAGGAGCATATACACCTCTACCAAACCAGTTACCTCTTGCTCTAAGGCCGAAAATTACTAATAGACTAACCGCATCAGGTGACAATCCTTTACTACATCTACTTTCTAACAAATATATTAATGTGTGCTTCGACCATTTCAAATACACTTCGGACGAGTACTATAGATCTACGGAGTTTTTTCGACTAGGGGCAAATAGTTATCAAAAACACTAGCGCTTCTAGCATACATAACAATAAGCATGCGGCTTTAATTATCAGTATCTAGTCATTGTATTTCTGTGTACGAGACTAGAAGCATACAAACACGATATAGATGAGCTCACTATACGATCTAAACACAACCTATTCCTCCTAAAGCCGACTCTGATTCCTGCTGACTACGCGATTGATGGTCGAAATAGTATGGACTACATCATTTGCATGTGTTTATCAAAGGTCGAAAAACTCGAATCAAAATAATGAATTTAAGAAAACCTTTTTAGCCGGAACTTTACCAGTGAAAATCCGGAAAATACAGGTTTTTTTACTTTTTTTCGTTGTCAACATCTGGATTCAAATTTGTTTTTTCAGACTGGCAGGTCGTTTAGCAACAGCCTTTAGCAACAGTTTTTAAATTAAAAAAATACATACAAATAACATATGTATGTTAAGTCCTGTTAATACAACACATAAAGGATTATTCCAGTTCTCAAACTAAACCAGCCTATGGCAATTATTTCATGTCTTCAACTATTTATCGTAACACAGTAACATAACAACAGTGATAACGTGGTACGTTCTACCCAAGATACTTGCTCTGGTTGAGCCTGGCTCAACACAACGACATTTTATAATGGGTTACAAATGTCTTTCTACCTTAACATAATTCACCTAGGTCACACAAGGAAAGCATATTATGATATTTGCCTAGATATGTATTGGATACACAAAACATAATTTAAGAATTTTTTTAACCTACCTTAGGTGATCCGACAATCTTTGGTAATCTAAAGCCATGTCCAGAGATCGTGGACGCAGTGGAACGTGCCTTACGCAGTATGAAATGCCATGGCTATATACCAAGCGCAGGTACCTATGCCGCTCGTGCAGCGGTCGCGAAATACAGCGCCGTCAACGGAATCGAAATTGACCCAAGTGTTCGTAAGAAACCCTTACATGCTGACACCTGATATACTGTTCCTTACTGTGAATTGCAAATGGTTTTGAATAATTATCATTAGGTAACAGACGCGAATTTTATCACATAGTTGAATATCAATTTAGGCGCAAAACCCATTTCCATTTCCGGAGCAGGACGTAATTCTGACGTGCGGTGCTTCACATGCTCTCGAGATGTGCGTGATGTGTTTCTGCAATCCCGGTGAGAATGTACTCGTTCCTCGACCAGGTTTTTCGGTATATAAAACGCACGCGAACTCTGTCGGCATTGAGGCGATATTCTATGACCTCGACCCGGCTCATTCGTGGCAAGTTGATTTAAGAAGCCTACGGTAAATAAACTGTTAACTCCGTTGCTTCTTTCCAGTCAGCTACTACTATTATTTAAGCAAGTCAAACTTTACTGAATGGATAGACTAACATAATTTTAGATAGATACTCAGGAGTCAATACGTTTATTAAACAACTACTAGTGATTCCTTATGGGTCACAGAAAGATTTCCTAGAAAATCATGAAAATGTTTTAGCTGTGACGTATCTAACAACAACGCTTATTAAAGCCTGTTCGCCATTCCTGTAAAACTTAACTGGTGATATGCAAGTTTAGTAATTCAGTTAAAACAGGACATATTTCGAGATTTCCTGCACGTCTAAAGGCATATTTAAACGATGCCTAAAAGTTATTTGAATTCTATCTAAAAGGTCAAAGTCAACTATAATCGTTGGCCATTGCATTGCTTAATACCATCTCAGGTGCGATTCACAGATGAAGTTACGTTTAAAAAATTACAGCGAATCTTGTCAGACACTGTATACACCTTATATGCTCTCTGTTTGATTATACATATTTCAGAGGCGCAATAAATAATAGGACAAGGGCCATCCTCGTAAATAATCCTTCGAATCCGTGTGGCAGTGTCTATTCAAAGGAACACCTTAAGGATATCCTTGAAATAGCAAAAGAACATCGTTTGCCCATTATCGCGGATGAGATTTACGAACACTTCGTGAGTACTATGATTTAGCCAAAAGAATAACAACTAAATACATTTTATGTTTGTTAACATATAATTGATCATTGTTGCCAGCTCGATCTATTACATGTCTAATTTTATTACGTTGAATAACATTGTTAAAGGCTTAAATAAGATAAGTTAAATACTAGTCTTGGCGAGGAAAATCGTAAAAAGTCTCTTGATTTTTACGCAGTTTAAAGAAAATCACTTGATTTCTAATTTCTATGTAATGACACAAGTTTTTAGCAACGTCTGCTTTAAAGTCTTTGAAGGCGAAATACGGCCTAGAATGATCGAAACAGCTTCTACCACAGTCCGCACTAAATTGTGTTCTTGTAGGTGTTCTCCGGCCGTATTTACCATCCTTTAGCGTCGCTCTCTACGGACGTGCCTATTGTATCTTGTTCGGGACTGACAAAACGGTTTTTGGTGCCTGGCTGGAGAACCGGTTGGATTATCATCCATGATCGAAAGGGTATACTCACACCGATCAAGAAAGGACTCATTGCTCTTAGCCAGAAGATCATGGGAGGTACATGTCAAAACTTAATAAGATTCAAATCAGCATGCTCTTGACTTATTATATGTAGGTTAGTAAAGTAGTACATGCACGCTAGAAGTGTAGTTATTATTTACCCATATCAGCGTTTGCTTAAGCTGGCCAAGATTGTTTAACTAGTGACATAGCTACTGCTCTTAGAAGGCTGTTTGTGACAATTATTTTGATTGTGGCTATTAATTATCCCACAGGTAGCGCACTGATACAGGGGGCCATTACGGATATCCTTACACAAACTCCACAGTCCTTCTACGATGATACCGTAAAAGTTGTAGAGGTAAGGATTAGTAGTTAGCGTGGTTGGTAAACTGGCGTAAAAGGGATGTTTTTACAGAGGTTTCTTAAAACGACGCCGATAGCCAGAAGCATCTGATAATAATAAGATCTGATAAGCGTAAAATAATTTTATTATTTGAACTTACCTTTGCCCTTACGTTTTTAGATTTACCTTTGGTGGCCAACACAATATCAACTACCTACGGTCACTAATGATAAATGCTAGTTCATTTAGATAACTGATTTGGAAAGAGTTTATTTAATGGCCGCGGGGAAATAGCACCTGATATCTAACTGTAGCGTTCTGCGTACCGTTGACAACAACGTCAAGGTAGTAGCCATCTTTTGAACGACCACTGACAAACTGTGATGTTTATTTTTTCTCGAATCACGCATTCGCGCAGATTCAGTATTCTTCTACACCACACTATGCTTTTTAGAACTGATCATTCGTATTCAAGATAAACCTTGCGTTAAGCAACACTTGAATCAGGAGTAAATTGCTTGAAAAGGCCAATTTGATTTTACCTATTGCCACTCCTACTCCTCCAACACAGCTTTTGTGAAACGTCTTTAATCAGCTAGATATTGCAAACGTTCCTATTATAAACTTCAAGCTTTATTGTTTTCTTACTCTTCCTCTTTTGAGTGTTCTTGAGAAACTCGGGTCCTGTCGTATACCTAAACTGTACTCAGTGTGGTTCATACAAAATAGATCATGTTTACACGCCTGGCCCATCGAGCTACCGCTACTGTCAAAGCTATTGATTATGAAGTTACTAATGTGTGATCTTCCGATATTTTAGGATAACGCTACACTGGCATTCAATGCAATTTCGTCGATTCCTGGCCTCAAACCCGTGATGCCTCAAGGGGCCATGTATATGATGGTCAGTATCACAATTTGCAAGTTGTTAACAGCTCGAAGATCACCTTTGAATTTTAGCTACACTCGAGAAACGTTATGAACGCTCAGACTATTCAGGCGTACCGATATTGGCCTGATGATATTTCCTGAAATCACATCTAGCAGTCTCAAGACACGCAATACATATAGTACTTGAACGAAAACTCCTAGCAGATTGACTCTTTATCTTCTGTAAAAGACTTCAGTTTGTTTACTCGCTGAAGTTTCTTATAGAATATTTTTTACGTGTTTACTAGTTATCATAGATTGTAAAAGACTTCAGTTTGTTTACTCGCTGAAGTTTCTTATAGAATATTTTTTTACGTGTTTACTAGTTATCATAGATGACATACAATCTAATAGATCTAGAGAATCGTGCACACTTAAGGTGACTACAAAATCAGGGCGTAACTTCAAAAGAGCAGCTTAGAGTTAGTGATGCGTATAAAGGGTCAAAAGGGTTTTTCTTTTCTTATTTCGCAATCGGCGTTTCAACTATTTCGTACAGATTTTACAACCAGAAAAAGACTCATCGTATTACTAAATAACGCTACAACTGTGTTGATTGTTGTAATAACAGGTTGGTGTCGACTTAGATCGGTTTAAGGAGTTTTCTGATGACGCAGAATTTTGCAAAGAGCTATTTCGACAGGAGTCGGTGTTCTGCATGCCAGGAAAGGCATTTTCCTACCCAAATTATTTCCGGATTGTGCTTACCGTGCCGCAGGATATGATCCTGGACGCCTGCGATCGTGTGTCAGCATTCTGTGAGCGACATGCAAAGTACTTCTGAGCTCTGCTCTTTCTCTGTCTACTCTTAGGTGTTAATTCAATCACGGAAAACAATTTGAGTAGAGGAGAGGTTCAGCGCACTGTGCAACGTTCGAATGATTTAAATTAACTATTAGTATTAACTAAAGTAACCAACATTTATTTAGCTTTCTAAACTAGATTACCTTTAAGGTAGCTGTCTTCAGCCGTGGCCTTACAAAGATAGGCATTACCATGTGTGTTCAGGTAATCTCTGTTATTTGCTCATATCGTTACGGTAGCATAACTAAATGCGAGTTTTAAATAAAGTAGGCTAAATTTCGGAATAATTTTCGGAATCTCGGAAATTTGAAAGGATTAGTTATTATATTGAAGTACACTGTTGTTTGCATGCTAAATAGTAGTGAGTATCTTGTGGGGAATTTTTGGAAAGTTCATTTTTATCTCAAGGAGACTGTCAGTGTTACTCTCTTAAAACGTTTGGCCGTACCTTCTTTCGGATCACACCGGTAAATAAATTGTACAGAATTAGTAAAAGGTGTGAATGTTATTCACGCACTGAAGTGGCCTGTGTGTTTATTTAATATAAATGTGCCTCTCATTTTCAAACTTCTTCGCTTGACCTCGCGAACGAAATTTTTTTATACCTATATACTCATGCTTATTTTTTATATATATGTTACATTTTATAAGCGATTTAAAGAGAGCTTTAAAGGTAGTATTATGAGTTAATTTGCGATGCTCAGCTTTAGAAATTGTCAGGCTTTGAAACTTCCTCGTAATTATTGTAGAACAGCTTTGTACATGCAGAAGCATATGTTGTGATAAGCATTTCGGCTCGATGATGTATAAATAACGATGTTAACTGGATGCTATTGATTATGTTAGATGTGCTTGAAAACTTCAATAAACTACAAAATTTTCACAGAGCTACCCCCATATGCTCATCACTACCTAGTCAGTTAAAGTTTTTTGCAACGTAAACTTCAATTAGGAAAAACGTAAATTCAAAGCTAACACAAGGAAACTACTTGATTGCATAACGTTGCAACTATTTCAGTTTATACTATTTTTCTCTTTACTAGAGTAGAATATCGCTATTTTGACTGAGCTGCAATTTTATGACTTATTATTTTATCTAGAATTTCACTCAAGTTTACACAAAGGCTTAATTGCATAGATAATTTTTTTTTTAAAAAAACATTGCAGCCTTAAACAACTTTTATTGAGTACGTTTCCGATATTTTTGACCGCGTCTTACCGCTTGTTCAGCTCGAAGCCTTAAATAAATCCGATGGCTTTAAATTCACGCATATCTTTAACCGATTTCTACTATACATTCCGCTTAGTAAGCGTTAAATAAGGCAAGAAGGTACACAGAAAATATTGTATAATGACGCTAAATCATGATACTCAAGCAGATCCCAACCTACACGTTTGAGATATCATCCGATTCCTATTTGGCGCCTCCTCGGTACATATATTGTTTTACAATGCTTGTTTGCCTGACAACGACTATTATTGACTCAGGTTTATCGGCGCCTACTAATGAGGTCTTCCAGTTTGCGGCACTGTCACTTTGACAAAGAGTACAGCAAGCGTACTGACACAACTCCGATACCGATGTCAAGAAGTAACCGAGCTTTACTTCACTGAAATAGCGGGTTGGCGGGTTTAGAGTTGCGACTTAACGTATCGTTTGATGACTCGTACGTACCTCGAGTTTAAGCTCGAATTCTTCCATCCAAAAAAACACCATGACGGAGCTGAGAGGCTCAAGCCTTCGTCTGATCGCAAGAGTGCTATACGTGAGCTCCGGTGAAAGTGAAATGCCATTTTTTTAGCATAACATCTACGACCTACTCTCAGCTGTCATTGGTATAGTTAGATCACATTAGTAAAAAATGGCCATTTAATGGACCTTTGTAAATGTAGCAGGACTTAGAACAACGTTCTACCTCATGGTTTCACCTCGGACGGTGTCAATAGAGCACAGTTCCTCCCTGCCCTTGCTGGCTGTCTTAACTCGATGCCCGAAAACTGATACTGGAGTGCCCATTAAAGCAGAAGCTCCTACCCTACCATGTATAGTTATGGGCCAGGTTGATTGGCTGGAGGTATATTTTTGCTTGCGCCCCTCTAACAAGAGTAGAGAATAACAGGAAAAATTCAGCCAGTCGTTGCCCAAAAAGGCTTCAGATGTGCTTTTAAATGCAACAGGTCAAGCAGCGGTAGCTCGATATCAACGAACTTTACAAATGTTTCCCGATCCAGCTTTATCTAGCTCGAAACTTCACCTCGAACTCCATCCCCCTACGGATTTTTCGTACTTCTAAACCTTACCAGAGGGACGCAGCTTCCACAAACTTCAGTGCCCTATGAAGGTTCTTGCACTCCAAAGTCTAATAGATTTGCTACCGGCTGCAATCGACCCTCAGCTGTATATAGTGTCCTAATCACAAGTCAAAGAAAATAAGGATAATTTACCTTTGTTATCGTATGGCAGTTCGCTGAGCACATCTGCGGACAGTCTAATCGACCATCTTTATGGAGGCTCTCTAATGCAAAAAATTCGAATAGAAAAAAATCCTGGGTTTAGTACCAAGGACTACGCGTTCTTGGCACTCGTAGATCTATGCAGAATTTATTACTAAGTTATACGGATTTTCAGGTTAAAAAATACTTGGCAGTTAATCCGTCACTCCGCCGCGTGAAAATTATTTTCCTGCCCTTGGAGCGCCTCTGTACTTTTCGTTGAACAGACGGACTTGCTACGCAGAAGGCGGTCCACCATGACTGCGTAAGAAGTCGAGCTTCAACCGGTATTTCAAACGTAATCAATCTGGATAACACATAATCATTTAATATACCCAGTAAGCACTACAATTAAACGAATCGGCTTTAGCTTTTCCTTTGGCTACTGCTTTCTATCCCAATCCGCTTCAATATGCAATATTCAGCGGTGGATATATATTGCGTCATCTATTCTAGGATATGGATAAGTTATAAACTTAAATCTATTGTTACTACTTCACGTTTAATGTGTAATCAAATATCCTCGACTCGTTTTCTATCTTTGAGCGTCGATTATTGCGTTAACGAGGATAAATTTAATATAACAATGCGATGTGAAAAGCGATACAATTATGTTTATGTTTATATTTTTAATAGTTGAACATAAAAATTAGTTTTTAATATGTACACCTGTCAGTCTAGTAAACTGGAAGATAGCCTGACCGCTTCTTTATAGCGCGATAATACTGAAGTATAACTACGGTACAGGAAAAATGTCTTAATATGAGGTCTGACATCTTTTTAGCAAGTCCTGAACTATTTATCCCTTAGTAGGTTTGATGAATGTGCGCAAAACATTGAGAATGCTTTACACAGTCAGGGGTATGTGGGTCATGCAACGACTGGGTCATGTTGAGTGTTATTATTGTGAACAAGTTTCTCACAGTAAATCTGCTAGCAGCGCCGCAATTATATTGAAGTGCACCGTTCTACGGGCATCAGCAGCTATTTTGACAGAGATTTCGTCAAAATGAGAAAAAAATTAACGGTAATTGCAAGAGATGCAAAAAAACATATTTATAATAACTGTGATGTTGGTGAGGCTATATTGTGTATAAATGTATTTGCTTGTGCAGGTATGGGTGTGCCGGTACAATTTTGTACATCCCTGCCTTAAGAATGACAATGGGATTCTGTTATTGAAAATTAATTTTCGTAGGTAACAACTTTCCATAGATTTTCTATCTCTCTATATACCCTGATCTAGCCTTATGACGAAAATGTATCTAATACTGGGCCGAAGCAGTGATTTATATTTTTGACGATTATTGGAAAAACTTCGAAAATAATATGATTATCTATTGCCTTGTTTGCTATTTAGTATCTTTGGTGGGCGGGCATTTGACAGGACGATAATACTAATCATAAGAAATAGGATTGTTCAAGCAAGCTTTAGCGAAAATTATGTGTAGCATTGTCTAACATTTGACTGAATAAAAAGAATCAGACAATTTTATCTAAGATACAGATATCGGCGCAGCATTTTATCGACCTGTAATTCACGACTTGTAAACCTGCTATAACACGTAACTTTGTCTGATTAAACGTAGGGCTATCTTTCGTAGACGTTGAGCCGAAAGTTTCAGAGGCGCAACTCGGTAATCGAGACCAGAAGAACTTCCCATTTATTAGAATAGTGCGTTATTCGCTAGAATACTACGTCAAGTTTATGGGGATTACTTTGTGATTAATATTAAATAGCAGGATTAATTACTTGTACAAATAATTCCACACGAACTTTGCAGGGTTATCCACATTCTGTCACAGGGTTGCAATATGAGTATCGCAAACAAGTATGAACATTTCAATACATAACCAGCCTTACACTAAGTGCAATTAAGAGATAGTAACAAGATTTTGCATCACTGAGAATTTTAGGCAGAATAACTGATAGGACTCTGAAGTGCATGATACGATGTGCTAGCTAACCTTGAACCCGAGTTGCCATTCATATCTGTGCCTTGTAATTATACTAATTACTTGTGAATAGCGGGAAACGATTCCGGCTGGAGGAAGCCAGAGTTTTCACGAGCCTCGTCTGCTACGTGGTAACGCGCCAATTGATCCCGTTCAATCCAGCGTTTCAAACCCATTATTTCCGAAGAATTTTCTCTGTCTGCGTCTGACTAGTGTAAATATCCTTCTGTCTTGGAGGATTCGGAAAGCAACACCAGTTGGATTAAATTGTTGTTCTGTTCATAATAGGATGTACCATCATTCATCAGTAAAACTTATTTGCACCGCAATTAATTATATATTTTGGTATGTATTATCGTACACGGATAATTGTGCAGTATCGCATAGCTATGTTTTTAGGAAATCTATTACGCGTGAATTTTAAGTACATGCCTAAGTCAAAAAGTGTAAAGATAGACGAGTTGTGGCCCAGTAATTAGATGACTCCTATTCGAGCATACAATGCCGATGAAAATGTTTTATCTATAGCCATAACAACTCGTGTTAAAAGAAATGCTGGGAAAAATAAGTGAATGAGCAGAAGTAATAGAACAAACAGCTACCTGGTAGGCTGACATTCTCGTGCGCAAAAAAATATAGCAAATCCCTTTTATTGTCCTGCTCTACAGGCTCACCATAGCCACTTGAATCACGACTATACCCATCACTATTCTCTATTGATAATTATTCCTTTTGCTATGCATTGCCAAACACTCAGTCAAGTTACCCTGTACGCCCCTCATGGTACCCACGTATTGTTATTATTTTTGGCAATTTGCCACTGCCACCAACGATAGATATGTTTTGGCCAGATATTCAGATGCTACAAGGAGTAAAGGAAGAGAAGGCAGCACGAGCTAACTAGGTACGCCCCGACGATTGACCCTGCTAATGCAGACCTGTCTCCTTTACTAGCTCATACCGCGTCAATGGCCACGATTCTTCTACTTGCAGCTCTAACTGTACACATGCACACGCGCACATATAACTGCTACGTCTAACGGCTGCCAACCAAAACATCGAGCGCACGAGGTAGCAGCACCCAAATCAACGACTGCTACCATTCCAGCACCATCACTACGATTGCGGCTAATATGTGCGCCTGTGTTTCAGCGCGGTAGGCGTCGATCCGTTCGGCGTCTACGCCGGAGCCGGTGGCCGCTATTGTCGGTAACCAACAGAGTTACCACGGTGCAATGAAGGTTTTATTGTCCAGAAATGAATTTGTTTCCGACACAGTGAGCCAAGTCATAGGATCGGCCGTACTCCTCATCAGTTTCTTCGCTGCACAAGTTTTAGCAGCTATCGCGACACCAACAACAACAAGCATGACAGGAACAGCAAATCTGTTATCAAGCTCATTACTTCCTATCTTTTCTCATTTGATTTTGTTCCATTGCTGTTTACCTACCGTTGATTTTCTCAAAGTCAGCTGCATGACACGTTTGTATCGAAGTAAGGAAGCACTGGCAAAGGTTGATTTGATGTAGCTGTTCCCTGTAGCGTCTTCGCCGTAGTAACCGCTGCTGCTGTACGTGCCAAATCAACAAATATTGGCCAGTGTCCGTTGGTGGTCACCCACCGACCGACGTTTGTTTAAACATTTGGTCGCGCCGCGAAACTACGCACGTAACGCTAGGGGTTATGGGTCCTGCCATTGCTGCCACAACAGAACCAGCAACAGTTGGCGGGAGTCAACAAAGAGGAGGTCGGGCATCGGGGTGAAGGCCGACGATTCGGCTGTTCGGTGATGCTCGATTCATCATAGACGATGACGATGTATGTGAAGACGACCAAGCGACCGCTCACAACTAAACGGCTGCATTCCCAGAACCGGTCATTATTTTTCCTATTCTGCCACCCTAATACCACCTGCCCCTCATTTCCCTACATTCTTCCAAATTTTTATGTGTGTGTTTCTTTTTAACCGCCGGAATTCGGCGAAGTTGGTCTTAAAAAAAAAACACCAATTTTTTACACAGGACACTGTGTAGCCGAGCTGCTGAAGTCGTTGTTATGTGCTTTGAAGGCGATGCGGTCATGTTGGCGTTAGTATGTTCCTACGCGATGTTTTAAAGTATTTGGCTTTGCAAAAGCTGTATTGGTTCTCAGAACGCTGATAAAAACATAATGCGACTGCTATAGCAAAGAGTGATAAAGAAAAAAATGAATCACATTAATAATTTTTGTGATAATAAACATTGGTAATAGTGCTCAAATCCTGCCGATTCGCTACGGATTCACATAAATGTAAAAAACAGAATATAGATTAAGGAAATTTTCGGAGTTTCTTTGTAATTTAAAATAGAAGTTATTATTTCGAACTGCCATTAATTGGGTTTTTACTAACCCCAGACCTTTTATATAGAATAACAGAGTACGTCTTTTAAGAACAGTCGATCAGGGTGTCGGGAAACCTGGCGACCGTACAACGACGCATCCTCGAAGTCTCTGCTGTCACTGTTTTCCTAGTCGCAGACAAATTCGGTTAAACTTTACCTTTTTTTGCTAGGTACATCTACAATCAAACGATAGCAGCCTGCATTAAACCTGCATAGCCTGTTCTGAGACAAAAAAAAAATGCCGCGCTTACAAAAGCACAAACCGTGTATAATAGGAGTCCACATAAAGTCTGCACTGAAGGTTGAATGGCAAAGTAGAATAGCACCACCTTTTAATGTATCGTGCTAAGTAGATTATCTTAAAAGCTTGGCTGGGATTACATTGACCCTATAGCCATCAGTAATAAAGAGCTAACAGAAATTCATTGCAAGCATTTCTTATATTACAACCTTGTGACCTTTTTATTCCCTATATCATGTTATTTTAACGCGAATAATAGAAATGCAGGATCTTGCGTTTTCAATATAAGCGCTTTTAGTCGTTCAAAGTTTTTCCAACAAATATTCTATGGGTAGTTCAATCTTAATTCACGCCGTCCCCAGTGAGTGACTCATTTTGTCAACTATGTTATGTTTACTTTAACAAGAAGTACATAGAAAGCAGAAAAGATGATTTATAGCACGCTAACTAGTCAACAAAAGGCAGAAGATAGGGTCTTCTTGTTTCTAATGCATACCCTGTGTAAAATCACGTGCACATGACCCTGTGCTATCGTCACGCAATTCTTTACAGCGTAACCCGATGATGTTACCAGCCATAATGCTGCTCGCCTCGATTACCCACGTTCAGCGTTTCGAACAAATCATGCACTAGCTAAGACTACCTAGTACAATTGCCACGATGACGAACGAGGGGCTTAATATTCTATATTTAAAACTACAGCTCTGGTATATCCGTATAGGAGGACGGCGAGCGTTGCCTAACAAAACAGCATCTATCTATTTGGCTATGGCAAGGCGAAGCAGACAAGTTCAAAATCTTGGTTCTTCGATGCAAAATCGAAGGCTAGAAGCATCCATCCACTGGGCTGAGCAGCGAAACGAGGAAGGAAGCCATGTCCAGCATAAAGACAACGACGTCGCCGAAGAACGAAAATGCATAACGTTTCCCCTTCTCGACGATGATGATGACGACGCTATTGACGTGTTTCTATCTTTTTACTAGGCAGTCGTGTCAATCGATAAATCTATTCTTAAACGATCGACACAATTTATGGACAATCGTACGCAGCTGATGTACCGCTTTGATCGGTGGCCACTGTTAGGTTGTAGACAGTATTATTCTGACGACGGTGGCAGCAATTTTGGATCGGAGATATGGCATTCAGGTGACCAGACGACTCAGACTAGAAAGAAAACACAGCGCCAGAACAAGCGATGGTCCATGGCCATATCAGTTGGCTGCATAAAATAACAGAATGAGCGTCGCCATAGAGCCTCATTCTGTCGAAGTAATGTCAAGGTCTTCTTTTATGGTACAGAAGCGAAGTGAAACGCGGTTAAAACCATAATATTGAATGTTTACCTAGACGTGAGTTATGTATATGCGTGTCGATGGCGCTGCCAGCCTAAAATAATACAATCAATCTTCAATCACCATCGATCAACTAAAAAGCATACCATAAAGGCACCAGCATTCTCACCCAGCCCATAAGGTTAACTATTCTTACACTATGTAAGCGCGTTCGAAAGTAACTTGATATGTAAGCGCCATCCAAAATCACGTTGGCACAACTAGTCAAGGAAAAACAATCATCAAAAGTTACATGGCGCCCTATCCCACCATCAACAGCAGCACTAAACGAATTAAAACTTTTAACTAATCTCTAACAGCCTAGCATGGGCATTCGAACTTCGTAAAACTCTAAGGACAAAGACTTTTCCTACTGTTTGGTCATAAAAGATTCTATCTGAAAAGCGCCATTATTCCCATCCCGTAATGTCTTTTCTCAAACGTAGTACCTCGACACGGCTGATCTTCCGCAGAAACAGATCAGACCTGTCTTCAGTTGTCAGCTGATACAGACAGATGCTACGCCTATAACAAGATAAAACGTAGCAACATGTGAACGATGTGGATCACTTGGGCATAATGGCTGAAGGCGCCGTTGAAGTTCGCCATGTTATCTTTAGGTTAGTACGTTTAAGGTAACTATGATCACGAAATATTGGCTAGAGCTGTATTGGTCCAGTCAGTCAAGGAGGATCGTTAGTCAAAAGGCTTTGTGGCGCCATGTTCTACCCAGCAGCCGTAGCAAACTAGTTGTAGCTATTTGATGACGGCCAGCATGGCTGTACACGTAAGATTCTATAAAACAAACAAAAATCCACTATTTGTTCATGCTAGAATAAACCATTTTTGTTTGGCGGTGTAAGAATTTCGTGGTAAAGTATTTTCTGTTTTAAAACGCCGCGGCATAGCACTGCTTGCATACTGAAAGAACATAAGGATCGTTTCAAAGTGTACGATAGATTAATGTGCTATATGCCTCACAAGCAGAATCCTTTTGAGTGATCAAAGTGTCTGGTAAAAAAAAGACATTTCTTAACCGAATCATGGGGCTAGCTTCATGTCCTACAGAACAGGGTTTAAGCACTGAGGTCAATTTCTGCAACGGATTCTGATGGTCCTGTGCGAACCTATTTAGACACGGAATCGAGCGTTATTCGAATTGTACAGAAGTGGCCTATCTAACCGCCGGAATAGCTTATTTTTAGATGAGATCTTGTGGTTTATGTATAGATGAAAATCCTTGTCTATGAAGTTGTTGTGACGATTCTCTTATTGCGTACTGTTTGTTCGCGTTAACAAATGCTGCAAGCCGTTCGCCTGCCGACGACTCAGCTTTAGCTATAGGGCCTACAGGTACAAAGCAATATAGATTGTCGTTTCTACTAAAAATTCGACTCGAACGATCTTTTTCACTGGGGCAGTGTTCAATTGCAGTAACGGCGAATATCTTCGAAAGCACATGGCGCTGTGCTGTCAATATCAAGCTTTTTCGTTGATTCTATTTTGATGGTCTAGCGACCACTCGTTCCTATATATACAGATAACTGTAGTGACACGTATTTTGCGGTGCAGTTGCATGATAATTGTATAACTCAGCAATTTCCTGTTAACCTTGTTTGTAAAGTATACTTGCTATGTTACGTTACTTTTTTTAACTATGACGATAGTGTCAGTTGTGATAACGATTTTTTTATATACTTGCTATGATAATAGAACGTAGTCTATTTTTTTATTTTTCTAAGTAATATTTATGATCTCATGTTTACACGAATTGACACAAGCAAAATCATGTATCGGCGCCCAAGAGCTGCGTTAAAAAACCCTGTTATCTTTTCAACGGTAAACATCTAATTTCAAAAAATTGCGCGCATATCATGGTGAGCGCGCCGAACGCAGTCCAGATAAAGGTCTTCTAAAATGAAGCCGAAGGATTTATAATTGCACGCTACACACCAAGAAAGAAGTAACGCCGACATCACGTCATGATTAGGAACATTTACCAGTTAGGAATTTAGATGCTATGAATTATATGCTTACAATGAGAGAGAACAACGTTAAAAGACAATAAATGATCATTTAATATCGTATAGCGCTAGAAAGCTTGTGGAAAAGGCAAATGGGAAGTGGTGTCTAATGTTGTTGGAACTGATTAATGTATCGTATCTTCGTCATCTCACAGAATCTGGGTACCTATACCGGGCAAATCGAGCGATATGAAGAAAGATGGAACAGTAGTGCTTTTTATAATAGGCAAATTGCAACAAAGACCAGCAAGGCCTGCCAAGTCAAGGCAAAGACCATCCACAAGGGTGGTCTAGAAGATATCTTTCGCCGGCCGCACACCACTGCTTAATGGTGGTCAGAGGGTTGTGGGTAGAGGTGACGCTACACTTACTGAACCGTGAGCATGGAGGAGTTTACTACTCACTATCTGATAGCACTTAACATTTTATCGAACGGTCGCTACACTTAACGGCTTGTGCCTTCGTTGCACTTATAAAGAATAATAGCAAATATCGAATAAAAATGGAATAAATTTCCTCTCGCTTCTGCCTCGTCTAGAAACTTTCTATAGTCCCCGAGAAAAAATTAGGGGGACGCAACGAGCAATACGTCCGATTGCCGGTGTGTTCATGGATAGAAGCTTGATTGAGAAACAGGGCGATTTCGAGTATATTCAAGTGTGTTGAATGATACGGCAAAAAAGCCTGTATTAGCTACGAGATGTTGCAATAAACCCTGATATCGGACAGACTTTCCTCATAATTTTTACCACGAAAAAGGTGCATCTAAGTGTATGCATTGATGGCCGTCCTCTTGCTACTTTGGACATATGTTAATCGATAGATGATCGAAAATCTCGCTAATATGTAATGAATAGTGACAATAGGAAACATCTTTATACGATCTGCTTGAGTAAAACGAAAAAAAAAAAGAATGATCATTGCAAATGTACAAGGTTGTTTTAGGATAGTGCCTGTTCACTGTGTTAGTCGATAAGCAATTTTTGGCACATATTGAACCGAATTGGTTATTTTTGCAGAAAGTAACAGTGCAGCTACGTATATAACACCTCCACAGTAAAACAAAATGGATTCACAATACTCATGACTCGATCCGTCGTCGCCGTATGTCGATACCTGTAAGTAGTGATTGTCTCGCAGGTGTTGCTACATCAATAAATCTAAAAAGATTGATTGCAACTAATATTTACATCATTCTGCGGATGTTTTAATAGGTCAAGCCTATTTATCTAATAAGTTCAGCCATGCGGAACAGTTAAATCATCTCTAGAATATAGAATAGAGTTGGTTTGAGTTCCTAATTACTACAGGGATGCAATGCCTACGTTGTCGGAATGACCCTTACGGGTTCTAAGTGAAGACGAACAAGTGTGATATATGCTTCTTTTTTTTTGCTTTACCTCGATCTCATTCTACGGAATTGACAGATAGACGTAAGCGATAGATCGTTGTTTCAGGCTGGCAGTTTGCAAGCAATTAGCGTAATAGGTATTATTGTCACCATATATTTCCCTAATGCTGTCGCGTACCAGCTGTACATTCTCAATTTTGACGTCTTCCATTAAAAAAAGGGCCGAAAAAAACTGCAATATAGGCAATATAACGGCTACTTCCGACTCTATTCCATCTCGTTGTCGACAAAATTACCTAACGTTTAAAAGTTCAATTTTTACCTTAAGTGGAATATGGTTAGCAATTTTGCCTCAGCTAAGCCCCAAGCACTTCCTTATGGATTTATAGCCCATAACGATAACTAGTGAAATCCGAATAAAAAAAGCAAGGCCCAAATTACAGCGAGATGTCAGACACAGCGAACCGTTCTTCGAACTGGCACTATTGTCATATTTAAAAAAAAAAATAACAATTTACGCAAGACAGCAGATACACACAGAAAATCCACAGGGCATTACTGAATCATCATGCAACCGAACTAGAAAACATTTGGTAGGCAGTTGCCCGTGCGTACAGGAGGAAGATTCATTGCTTACCAGTTAATCCTAAACAAAACATAGAAGATATAATTTTTAAAAAGATTTCTCTTTGGCCGACGCTTCGCCCGAAGCGTTTCGTAACTTGCAGGACCTAAGTCTCTCTCGACATCGCTACGAACGCTGCGAGATATACGCGCTAGGCTTTGTAACCTTCGTATTCGGCCGTTGGACATCATTGATATATTGATAACGTTCTTTTTTTCTGTTGTTGAAGACATCCTTTCCATCTTCGGCAGACTTTTTAATGATGTAACGTCTCAGATCGAGACGATGATTTTGTGCGCAGGCTCATATCGTCGGTGTAAATTTCGATTACACTTTTGTGGGCTGGTTTGAAGAAATGTGCATTAGGGACGATCTGCTGCAAGACATGATCCATTAAATAGTCAAACAGATATGCACTGGTCATGAAAGATGAAGTACAAGAAAACAATTATCCAGGCAAGTGGGGGCATGCGGATAATATGAGATGGCTGATGAGACATTGCCGTACCTAGCCACTTTCATAGCATGTACATCGATGTGCGATAATTGAAAATGTTTTACCCATAAGTACATGTTGCAGGTATACGTTCGCATTCGAACAACTAGAAACGATTCTACTGCTACTTTTGTATGATACGATACGCTTTGTATATTGCTTCAAGCTATCTTATTTTCAAGTGAGCTACAAACATCGTTAATCATGAGCATTATTTGAAATTGCCGCCAAGTAAGTCGATACGTAAATGTTTAAGTAGTATGGCAGAGGTATAGCAAGAAGATTATCTTTCTATAAAAGCGTACCTAAACCTTTCCCGCAAGACAATCATACAAGCTATAGAACGGAAGCAGTTCTCCCGTTACATGCAGCTGTTTAGTAAATGATCATGGCATTATATTTCCGCCTTGATCTACGTAAATCGCAACAAATGAATCAGACAAGAGATCAGTAGTATCCCAGTCCGCTGCCCTGTCGGACCGGGAATCCGACGGCGATGTTTCGACTCGCCGCTATCTAACAGCCATTTGGAGCAACTGTAGCAGGGCGAATGCTTTATCCGATGCTTGGTGCGGCCAAAAAATGTAGCAAAGAGAGAGGTGGAAGCAAAAAAGATCTGGAAGGTGACCAGCAGTGGCCAAAGAGCCACCAAAAGAGCCTACAACGATTCGTAGCCTTTGGAAAGTTAGCTCCTCGACCGCAGAAATGGTACGGGAAGAAAAAGGACATCTGGGACAAATAATGCCAGTCAGATCTGGCGCGGGCGATATGGCCGCAGATCGCCAGGAGCGATGGCCAATTCAAGGAGCAACTTCAGACTGTTTGAATATATATTGATTCTGTTTCAGCGGCCCCGTTCATAAAGATCCAAGCAAATAGTGAAAAAAAAAAAATACCTGAAAAATATTGGAGAAAAATAAATTAATCAGTTCACGATATTTTCTAGAAAATGTCGAATAAATACAATAAATTGTTGATACTCAACGCGTAGAGCAACTGAGTTAAATTCGGCTCAATAATTTAAATGTTTGGAGTATAATGAAAACTTGCTTGTTATAGTTATACATAAAATAGAACCCGGTCTTATTAAGACATTATGCGGAAGAGCCTCAATCATGGATATATAATGTTAATAACGGAGTAAAATTTTCGTCAAAAGGGAGGAAATATTAATGAAGCAAATACCTTCGTCGCAAACAAAAATAATCATGCCTTAAGGATGTCGTGACAACCGTTTATTCAAACGTCTTTGTCATGAAGTTCTGTTCCGTCGGATCCATCTTACTCTATTGAGGCTTTTATTGCAGGCGCTAAGATCAAGCGCGAAGAGACGTGTCTGAAGTCGTTTTTGCGTTCTTCATTAATTTTTTATTCGAGAAGGAAGGAAACAAGTCTCAAATAGCAGATTCAACGTGTTCAAGTTGATCGACGCGTTTGACAGCTGTAATATTGCCTCAGGTAGCTTTGCGAACGCCGCGTGGTTTGAAAGGCTAAATACCTTACCCTAAGCAGAAATAAAAGTGAATACGTTCGTATCACTATGTATATGTAGACAGATTTTTTCTAGCTCAGGTCTAATAACAAGCACAAACAATCGTGAAGATCAACAACCATACTAGATATTTGTCGTCGTCGTCGTCATCATCATCACTGCTTTCCTTCACCTTTATGTAGATTTAATAGCAAAATAACAAGTTCAAGTCATCCAGCCGACCACACCGAATTGCCTTATTCAGGTTATCGATAACGAACAATCCATCGTAAAATAGAAAGACAACAATGCTTCTCTTGGGAACTTCTGCTCCCAAAGAATCGTACCCACTTCAACTAGGCGTCTTATCACCAGATTTATGTAACAGATGAAAAGGGTAACGTCAACTTTTACCAACGCGTGTATGTATCACATTCGCAAATCCAATGGCAGCGAAAGGTCTTCAGTTTGTACTGTCCCTTTAAAAAATATTCTATTTATATAAATTGATCGAGAATGTTTTCACAGACAGGTTTTAATCACGTGTATAAATTCAGGTACTGAAGATGATTTTCTCAGAGAAAGCCAACAGTTTGTCCAATGTAAACACATGGTCCTGTTTTTGTGGTCGAATTGTCGTCTGTCAACCTGTACTTTTCCCCATAAATAGATCGACTACAACATTCAAGGAAAATATGCTCCATTGAGAACAACTAAGTTCTATTCACGCATGATTTATATGACTATAGGTAAATCAATTAGTCGTGTTACAAATAATTAAATATTTCACGTAAATAGGCTCTACCCAGCGACAAGATCAATGGTATCAGAAAAAAAGGAGATGGCCAAATGTTTTTCACAAGAACATAAATAAACCCTAAATACCAAACAACTTTACTAGATATATCCATACCCTTCTCAAAAACCTCTGGCGGAAAAGCCAATTCGAGCTTTAAGAGACACATAGGCAAAAAAATGCATATATACAAGTTTGTTAACCTTTTTTGTGTATGGGCAATGCTAAGGCACGTCACGACCCAAAGACCGTTGCAGGGAAAATTGATCCGTCCTGTGTTCAGAAACAAGGCTAAAACATATTTCAGATTTGAATCTTTTATCTTTTGTTCAGAGAACAGACATTGCGGCGGATTAACGACATACATTCAATTGAGACGTTTCCAAAGCCTGTTTAACTGCGTGGGGCCCAGTTGGGTAGGCCAAGGAAGAGTGCAAACTAACAAAGATAGACCCAGGCAAGACCCAAGTCGCCGCAGCATTTCAATGAAGATAAAGCAAAGGCTCAGCAGTTTCATACGAAGCACTTATTGTCTATTGTTGATCTGTTAACGCTACAGTACGAACTCGCCTTCTCTGTTAAATCAGCATACATTTTGAATATCTTTAAAATATATATTTATTTTATGAGTGTGCGAACGGGAAAAATTTAAAGCTTACCTATTATTATTTTTTTTTGTTTCAAGTTAAATTAACTATCAAACATCGCTTCGCCTACGTTTCCTAATCCAACTAAAGTTCTTTGTGAGTATTGATGTGATGAGCAAATGACTGAGTAGTTTATTGCTTAGGAGTCTCTCCTTAGATCATGTAATGATAGGTCCATATCACGAATTCAACCGGGCTGACTTTAAATATTCGTGCATATGAGTTGGTAAATTTTATCGAAGAACCCTAATGTGAGTAGCTGCCATCGCGATGCTTACGTCCAGTGGAAAAGCCATACGTACGTTGTAACCACGAAGCGTTTGGTAGTCACTATTACCCTTATAGTGTTAATAGCCATTACATAGTAAGTGGGAAACGCTTACCAATATAAAGCCGTGTGTCCAGATTAATGATACGTGATTAAAGAAATTTCTGCACATTACTGCGTGTTATTACGTATTTATTATGTCTAATTACGCGAATGGCCACATTATTTTAGTAAAAAGTACGGCTTAACGTAAACTACCGTTGGTTACTGCTTAACTAATTATATAGTACATAGCGACGTCTTTTTCTCAGATAATAGATACGCTTCGCAGATGACGAAAAAAAAAAAACATTAAATTTATTCTCCTATAAGAAACAATAAGAACCTGACAAGACACTGGTCTGCCAAGGAGCCAGGTCGCCTGACAAACTGGTGAGTTATACGGGCTAATGCGCCTTCCTTATTATCTATCTACACAGATTCACCCTTAGTTAAAAACAAGCATCATGTTAAAAGCTCCTGTGTTATGCGTGCATCGCGCATAGGGATAGCGTGCCATTAACAGGATTCAAATACGCGGGTTTAGCACATATTATGGGTAATGCTATGATCCGGCGTTATAATTGCAATGTGTTATGTGATGCTCCTACATGATAACGTGAAATAGATTGCGCCATAGTTTTCAAAGCAAAGTAAACAAGCTCAAAAACAATACGTTACATCGCATGAAGCGTGCTATTGTCCTTTACATATACATTATTTAACGCTAACAACAAACTCTGTTGAACAGCTGAAACTTCTGCTAGCGTTTGGCTCATTCAAGTCATAAATCGATAACAGCACTGGCAAGCAAAAGCAAGCTTGCTCCTATGCAGCTAGGCCCTGGCGCTGCTAGGAAGACACTGCAAGCAGTTTTAAACAGGTTTGTTGTAGATGATAATCATATAAAAACGGTACGTTTTCTACTATCAGAGCAAAAGTTAATCACGCCTGTAAAAGCGTCAATTTGATGACGTGAAATTTCCTGTTGGCCATAAGATTGAAAGCGATTAGCAGAAATGAAGCAGGAGCACAACTTTCCTTTAAACTGCATAACTGGTCATAGTTATAAAGGTCTGGCCAAGCTTTAACCAGTATTCGATGTTGTTCTTTAGCCAAAACTTTACCATACTCTGATAGGTATCTAAATGATACCTGAATCAAGCGCTAATCCAATCGACATCCCAAAGTCACATGTATGCAATAAAAGAAAAATATGTAGTACAGATACATGTAGCTATGGGTAAAAAAATTCGGTCTTTTGAAGCGAAACGGAGTCAGCAGAACATGCTGAATGCCAATAGAGCCCGCATAAAGTACACCTAATTTGATTGATTTTGAAAAAAATCGCAAATTTGGTTATCGCACTCGTTTCACAAGTCGTAAATGTTTATATATATATATATATATATACATAATTTTTTTTATCACACTCTCGTATTTTCCATGCAGTATTTGTAGAGCCTATAGTCGGCCGGCCACAGACTTACAATCCAACAAATTCTCTAAGAGCATCTCTCTACCGCAAAGTCACTAACTGACATAGGTGGAAAACCTTTATCCCGCCTAATATAGGCCAACTTAACTAATCCGGCCAATAAGTAATCTCAACAGCCATCACTCATGGCCAAAACAGTGTAGATATTAACATCCTAGATTCTGAATAATTATAACGTCTTATCATGGACCTGACATGTAGTCCTTGAATAAGTAATTCTCATCAAGTCAGTTATAGTTTTCCCCTTAGCAGGAGTTTTATCGGATCGTATGTTTACATTCGATAAACTATTAGGGAAATGAAAATGGCTCCTTTTATTCCATTAATTTTTTTAAGGCCAACCCACAGATCTAATGTTTATCTCCTCCATCCCGAAGAACGTTAGCGAAATTATATTTCTAAGATAACATTAATAAAGTTCTTGACGGCAAGACATTAGCTAAGTTAAGAGTTCTATGTACATTTCCATATTTGCAAATTAAAGTACATATAACTTGTGCAATAATGCGAACGGGTATAGGAAACCAGAACGTTTCTTCGTACTGTTTCAAAAGGCCTTAAGTAGTATTTTCTATGAATCTTTTCATCAAAGTATGATCTACTCTTTGATGTTTCCGGAGGTTTCGGCTATTTTTCCAAGATGTCTTATGAACAAACTTCACTGGGTTCAACCAAAGCTTGTAATTAATTATAGAAGCCTATATATATGTTGACCAGCCATTACTAACGTCGATGTTGATAACGCCTCAGATTGGGTTTGTACTTGTGGTGCATACTTGAATATTTATTTTAGTAGAAATTCACTGGTTGTTAGGACACAAGCCCAACAGTAAGCTCGTATCGATTATGTATAT
>NW_019213316.1:64406-75652 GCF_002532875.2 Varroa jacobsoni | reverse complement strand
CAATATATATCTTTTTTGCTCCATCTTAACTCTTAATTATATTTAACTTAATTATGATTTTTATACAATGTCGTCACCTTATATAAGCATTCGTCAGCATTTTTGTCAACATTTGTCAACAACTAAATGACGCATGGCATGTGACAAAACGCGCATTCGGCAGTTTTGTCCGACTGATCTAGACACGTAAGAAGCGTCTGAGCCCTCTGCGTTCCATACAGGTTTTGTGTGCAACAAAAGCGGGCGGTTCTTGTAGACCGCTTATGTGTGTAGGCGAAACTACAAGAAAGGTAGCGTTTCAATCATGGTATGACGTCGTGCAGAACACTACGCGTCAAGGAACCAACGTTGCATCCCCTAGCAATTGCTGGACAAACAACCGCAAGGATGATAATAACAACTATCGATCTACTGGCATTATTTTGTGCACTATGTTTTCTAATACACGCATTACTTTGTACTTAAATTTTGAAACATAAATAACATCCGTAGCTTCTAGAAGGATTTATGTGCTTAAGAGGAACTTTAAAGTCGTTGATTTTTTTTTTGTTCTTTTTCCGGTACTCGCCAAACCCGTGTAATATTTGTTTTTCTTTTGAATTAGTTTGTGCGGCTGTGTGTTTCTTCATGAAAAAGTTTAACCCATGTTCGAAGTTGGAATATTGCCGTGCTGATGCTGGACCTATTACTGCTACTATCCTATATAGATGCTACGTTAATGTGTTTGAAAGCTTTTGTCACACTTTCGTAGATTATCATCTGTTTGTTCATTTATAATCTGTTTATCTACAATTTGTTTTCTTGGATATTGTCTGCTATGTTTACTAAGCTATCTTTGCAGCTATGTTTGCTTGTTGCTGTGACCACCTTCATTGGTTGGTGTCATTATTCGAACTACTCCCGGGTTAAAATTCTGAATGTTATTACTGCTTTGATGATCACTTGACTGGCCGAAAATGTAATACGAGATCACCGGCGCTTTTCCACATGAAGTGTTTCACAGTTCTCAGATCCATATTGGGCTCGAGAACCTGATCGAGACAGAGAAGTTCGACCTGGCATTGGCCGGGGGCTGTCGGAGGAGACGGCTCTCCAGTCCCGCTACCCTCCCTTGGGCCACCAGCGCTTGTGGTGCCACCACCTCCACTGCCTTCGCCGCCCTGACCTCCGATCACCTTTTCATACACGTGCTCAATGACCTTTTTCACCTGGAGCATGTCGTTAGCCGATAGTCGCTCGCGCCTCAGTGGCTTGACACCCGACGATGAGTGTGGCAGTAGAAAAAACGGGATTTTGTTAAGCAGTGGGGTATTCTTTTGTACGACTACATCGGTGACCCAGGGTGGTAAACAGTCGTGAAGAAGCTGTTGCTCCGCATCCCGGCATGCATCGCCCACCAGCATGCGTAACAAGGTGCGACCCTCGGAAAGATCAGTAATGACCAACGGTGTATGCTTCGGTAAACCGATTTCCGGCCAGTCGATCGAAATATTCTGCTCTTCGTCTTTTATCGGCCAATAGTCCAACAGCGACTGGAGCACAAGACATCCCATGTTAACCTTAGGGTCTTGACCTTCAGGTGGAGTCAGCCCAATTTCTCGGGCGGCCACCCACGCCGAGAAGCAATCCGGGTCTTCAAGATGTATACACAACATGCCAGTTTTCAGATCAACAGTAAACCAATTTGGAACATAAATCATTCGGAATTGTTTTTTAACTTCGGCGTCAAAGTCAATCTTGCCCAAGTTCTCCCTGTGGCCTCGTAGTATATCGTAGATAGCTACACAATCATTTGTATCTTTGGTAAGTATATGGCGTTTATCGTTGAGTACCTTATACTGTCGGATACTGGCACTTCCTTTGATCGTTGCTACCGGTTTTTTCTCACTTCGATCAAGCGTACTGGCTGCCGTGCCGATTTTTTCATCTGCTAAAGACCATTTGCGCAAGCTCGAGTCCGTCGTTGCTACCCACAGATGGCCGTCATTTGTTAGGTGCATTCTCAGAATAGGGGCGTGTTCCACGCAAACAACATCACTGATTTCTGGACTTGATAGATGTGTTACGTAAACCTTCTTGTCACGGCCGCCTGAATAAACTTTACTAAAATTTGAATCTACTTGTAATGCCCAGACGCCTTCTTGGTGGCAGCTAATCGTTTCTATGCATCGCTGTTGGCCAAGACTCCACAATTTCACGGTGCCATCCGAGCTCGCTGATAGACATCGCGATCCGTCGTGGTTGAGCACAAGGGCACGAACATTGTCCGCGTGGCCGCGAAGCTTTGGCATTTTCTGCGTCGTACGCGGATCCCAGACGCGGATCACGCGCTCGGTAGATCCACTAACGATCACCGTCCCTGACGGATTCATCGCTACCGAATAGATTGAATCCTTATTATCGGTAAGCGACGAGGTTGTCACTGTGTTGTTCGATGCGCTTAGAGCAGTTAACGTGTTGGCATCCCATAAATAAATCACTTTGTCGAGTCCAGCGGATGCGACCCGCTCTTTGTCCTGTGCGTAGGCCAATGCTTTGACGTAATCTTTGTGTGTTCGAAGCGTCGATAAACACGAGCCCTTGTGAGCATTCCAAACTTTCACCGTTGTATCTGCGCTGGCGGAGATAAGGTAACGTCCACCACAACAAAGCACAATGTCATTCACCCAGTCAGTATGGTGTTCCATTGATTGTCCATACGTTGGCTCTCGTTGGCCGACGTTCCAAACTCGAATGATGGAATCCCGACCGGCTGAGTATAGCAGTCCTAAATGAGGGTCGAATTGTAACGAGTTGATGCCTGATCGATGTTCGCGCTCCTGCGGTTCGCGGATTACAAACGACAGTTGCGACTTTTTCCGCGTCCCGCCATGCGGACCTGCGCCCTTATGGCTTGCCGTCATCTAGAACCAATATGAAAATAAAAACACAGGCGCATAGCCGTATGCCCAAAGTGGTACAGCGGCACACGTGCAGAGACAGCATTAGACAAGTAACCACTTACAGCGAAAATCGATTTCTGACCGTCACGTTCAGCCGGTTGATAACCAAAGCACGCACAACCTCCCCTTTTCGCCCATCATTATTTCAACGAGCATCAGAAAATAAATGATTTTATAGCATATAAACAGTAATATTCAGGACACATACATTAGTTAGCTTCTGTTCGTTTCAGTAGAACTAGGGGCAAATCTGTTATAATAAAGAAAAACTTTGCAAAAATCGTGATGACCACAAACTGCATATAATGATCTATTCGGTGACAGTAGCAACGTTCGAGCTTAACTGACCCGCCTGTATCTCTTTATAGTTAGCACGATAAAAATCTTTTAGATTTTTATGCTGTTATTTCTATTCATCATTGAAAATTTTTTTATTTATGATATACCGCTGTCCGAACCTTTGCGAGGTGTGTTACGGCTCAATAGCACAAGGCCAGTGGCGCACTACATTGGAGATTAGCATTTCCACTATTACCGCCTACATTTCACCGTTTTGGCTCATGGGCAATCTGAGTTACTAATGACCATTGCAGTCATTTGTCCCGACATCACAATCGAGGATTCATTCGCGAGAAAGCGAGTGAGCAATATCTTTCTATCTATGTCGTGCCTATAGCCGTATCTTTGGGGGGGGGGGGGTCTGGGCAGGGTTGGACACGGGCAAAAGTTTATTAATAGCTGAGTGTTGGATCAGCCAGATTCGTTTGTGACTAATTATTGTCCGTTTATGAGGATGATATTTGACAACAATTATCAAACTTTTTTGATCAAAATTTGAGAAAAGCTTATAAATGTAAAAATTAGGTGGAAATATTTTAACTTTTGAGGTGGAGGTCAGTGTTGGACCTATCTATTTGATGGAGAACGCACCTTCTATGTCCAACTTCGCTCGGATCGACCTCAGTACGTTGTAAACACCAACTCTTTCTCGGATTATGGAGCGTATTTGGTGCGAAGCTGACGACGATTTCTTCAATAGTATTATTTCACCTTCTCCAAGAAATTTCATTTAAATGCCATCCGCGTCATTTCACGAGTGAGTTCTTGTCCATGGTTAATGTTTAATTGTTTTCGCGGTTTTAAACTGAACGTTCGCCCTTTTTGGACGATAGCCGGCAGCACTGGACGGGTGCATCAGGCAGCAGGAAACGCAATAAAGCTAAATAGTTAAAGCCATAAGCAGGATTGGAAATTTCTGGCGCGAACCCTGTCTCGCATTAGAAATTTTCTGTTTGTGCGTATCGCTGTTTATTTTTTTTCATGAAGTCTGCCGTTGTAAATCGCGTTGCAAATTGAGAGGGCTCTTAACACACATATTCTTAGTACTGGCTCTATCGGTTCTATTAGAATCGGAGCTTGTGGTCCGTGTTGAAAGTGTCGAAGTGGATGTCGAAATCTGCTAAAATCGTTCCAGCTGATACGCGGACAGTATTCTCACAACTATGGCTTCAAATAGAACGGACGAGTTTACCGCGGCAGCGTTTCACGGACGATTGAACCAACAGGACGTACACTTCCACGTTATACGGATGTCTCAGGCGTTTTTCCTTTGGATTGGTGATGACTCAAAACAGCTTAATGATCTCGCCGTGGCAATGCCTCCTTTATCTGTCGGTGGTAGTGTGAGTCCCGGAGTTTCGACGAGGCTTATTGGTAATAATTCTATGGATGCCCTTAGCCAAAGTATTGCACAGAAACTCGCAAAGAGAACAGGCTGCCAAGTTTTTGTCAGTGTAAATCTAAAGAACGTTGATAAGAGTGCTGAGCTCGAACTGCAAAAGAGAATCATCGAGGAGTTGACCATTAATCCGAGAGCGTTTAAGTAGACTGCGACCACGTTATAAATAGGGGTAATAACTAGCAAGTACAAGAAGTCCTTTAAGGGTTCATGTTCAGTGATCAGTTGATAACTGTCGTGCCTCTGCAAGCTAGGCTTCTACGGAAATGAAGCGAATAACTATAGAGCCGTGCGTGTGTTACTCACGCGATAAACAAGTTGCCCTCAGGGAGCTTCAAATTAAATCAATATTTATTCTTCACAAATAAAATTCAGACGTATGTTATATATGAATGAAGAACGACATTTTTGTTTTCCTTCACTTGAAGCGAGACTTTGTCGAAGGTTTATATTTCTGTAATGCTTTTCGTATTCTGTTACTCTGTCTATTGTTACCTCGGGGTTCGGGTATTTTAGATGATATAGATTATTTATGGAAGTATTCGATCAGTTAGAATTTCAAGTTAAGTGAATCAGGACAGCTATATTGAGATCCAGTTTCTTTTTGATAGACTATCGATGTAACTAGAATCAATAAAAGGTTCCCGTTGTTGACCATATGATTTCAGCAGAATATCAGAAACATATTAAAGCATAGCTGTTGTAATGATAAGATTAAGATATAAGAACTGTAGGCCACATATATAATTGGTAAAGATGAATATATGATAGCTTATTTTAATATATTTTAGGACCACTACTCTCTAGCATTGTTATATAACTAAGAGTTACTGATCTTATTTATACACATAACATGGTCAGTAGTAATTAGCGATTTGTTTCGCCTCCATTGCCTAATTTTTTTATAACGACAATCTACGGAGGCTTATTATTCTACTGTTGCCTACGAATATTTGATAAGCGCTACCGTAGTTCAGTTACGGTATGAGGGCTTTTGAGTACCGCCTAAACATTTCAAACGTAGCCAAACATACAACGATTACAATTAATACGGTTCTTGTTGTCCTATGTTGCTTGCTTTTTATTTTCGGTGGATCCGTCGAACGACTGTTCAGCCTTCCTTTGGCCATCTCCCAGCGCTGGGAGAAGGCGAATTTTAACCGTCACAGAGGTTCTTACGGGCTCCGGGAAGACTGCGCAGGTAGCGTCATCAGCAAGTATGTACCGAGAGAAAGAGTCGTAATAAACCTATGCCGAATCTTAATTCTAAAGCGAATTTTCATTTCATGAAAAATAATCCAACCACTAACTCGGCCTTGCCTCTTCGGTATTCAAATTATTGAGTAGAGATTGCATAGAAGAGATCGCCATAGATATGTGCGAATTCTCACAGGTTATTATGCTGCGTAGAGTGCTCACGATAAATTATCATCGTTTGTCTTTTATTTTTGTAGCATTTCCGCCGAAGATACTGATCTTCAAAGCGAGTACGCTGAATCTCTTTGCAGTGACTACAGCGCGACTTCATATACTTGCATAGCATCAACTGAGAAGTCTATTAGGTTCTCATGTCTTAAGAGTGCCTGTGCGTCTTCAGTCGCGCCGGTAGATTCCAACGTCACCAGACCAGGTTCAGCTTATCATTTTCATCTTAATGATATGGTGATTAGCCCAAGCATTTTAAACGTTTACATGGAGAGGCCAACACATTGCCAGTGTCATAGGTCAATTATGAACTAGTCTATGATCTGGAATAGCTAGACATTTGTGAAAATTAAATATCTATTTGAAAAAGGCCAGCTGTAGAAATTTGTACACCAATCATTTTGCGTGCGCAAGCTATTTTTCTTAGAGATAATTAACAAATAGCTAAAAACAAATAGGTGTGTTTGATCATTGTTTTACGACAATTGTGTTGTTTTTGTTAACTTTGTGACGAAATTCTGCAGCTTTCATTCAGGTCTTGAAAAGCGTTATTAAATATTGAGCTATGTTAATTCAATTGTGTCTTTTGCCTTAGATCAGTCCGCAGATAATGCCAGAGCCGTTTGAATTATCGAGATGTCAGCCATAGCTAGTTAAATGAACTAATCGTAGTAGCTGCGTTATGGTGCGAAATAGTCAGAGTTTTAAATTTGCCGCCGAAAATCAAAAGCAAATCTAAGGTAAGCAGCCGGAACATTTGATCAAGTCAACGTCATTTTTGTATTTGGTAAATTGTTACGGTAGTACGTAAATATACGTAGGTGTGATATGTCAGAATCGCAATAGGCTCAGCGTCGACGTAGGTGAGCAGGAGCCTAATAAACTTATGAGGCGAACATTTCATCTTTGGAACAAGGTTGACGTAGACAAGTACGACTTGAAGTTTGCGGCAAAAGATTTTGAACAGTTAGCGGCACCAACTGTATTTTGCGATCAACTACCTGTTGGTCGAAATATGTGGATGGACATTTAGATTTCACATAGCAGCGAACTTAATCAAATTTGTCAACTGTGTGTACCTCATTTATCAACCGACCCTATGGTAAATGTTCTGTGGTAGTAGAAGACGTTGCTTATAAATCGAGACTACATCAAGACGAGTCTGTGCGAAATGTGATCATTGACTGCCAATTCTATTCAGGCTCTTACACCTGTAAGGATCGGCCCATTTTGCAACACCGGATTCTGAAATACATTCGCTGGTTATTGACAGCTAGTCCATATTACGCAGTGATAAATATTTTCACACTGCTTCTATAATATACTGTATATACACAGATTTATTCGCAAGCAGTTAAAGCCATATGACACAATACGGCATCCAAAAAACCCGTAATTTTTTGTCATGTCATTATGACATTGGATATTTCCAGGCACAGACTTTAGACCTGTGCCGTCTTTGAAGTCGAGCTGCATAACAGAAGGTCGTTAATAAGATCGATAGCTGCTCTATAGGACCTGAGCTCGAACTAAGTTTTACTGCTTGAAATAGTAGGAGTGTGTCAGTATACCGGATGAGGCCTTCGTGTTATTTTCTTTTAGTTATCTTTCCAAAGCATGATTTTTGACGTGAATACGATGGGGGAAACGAACCTCATACGTAACGGAGAATCGATATACGGTAAATTAAAGCGTTATTGCAATGCGCGAGGCAATTGAACCTTCAAGTCAGACAAAGTGAACAGGATAAGTCGTATTGCATTCGTTATATCGGCCACATCTGTCAAAAAAACCTGTCTTTATAAATAAAGGCTTAACCTGACCAGGTTATCATTGAATTTGTCAGTTTTAGTGCAGCTTGCTACACAATGTAATCCAGAGGAATCTAGGAGAACAAAGTGGCAGTGATGTCACCTTGTTCTCCTAGAAACAGCATAAAGGCTCCAGAAAGCGTGTTTGCCTTTCCAGTGTATGACCAGGTAAATGATGGCAAAACTTCCTCAGTTCTATTTAAGTATATGGAATTCGCTTGCCATTGTTCCATCGTCAAAGCAGATGACGAGATCTTAGAGGCTACCAGGATGAGCTCAGTTTTTTGTCAGCCTATGGTCAGCTATAGGAACGTTGTTTAGTGCTATAACGAATAGGCCCAGCGATTTTAGTGTGACGAACGGACAAACCCTAACTCCAGGTCCCGCTTGGAAGTATAACGTCTAGTAGAGACAAGTGGTTTATAACAGTAACATGTGCGAAGCGGAACATCGTGCAAAACTTGTTCAAAGCGAGAGTGCCCCGTGACCAATTAGTTCATATATGTGTTATCTTCATGTACAGGAATTGTACAATAGATCTTTACACTAACGAGAATCATGACTACGGTTGCTGTAAAATCTGTGCATGAGGCGCACGTACGGTCTCCATAGGTCAGATAAAAATCATTACGGTTCGATAAACCCACATATAAATAGAGCTATTTAATGATTACAGCAGCTGAACATTTTAGATTTAGATAGCACTGCCTGTGTGGCCTTCTATTGAATTATACGACTCTCGTCAACAAGCGATTCGGTGCGTCTCGTCCGCAACGGAAGCGATAGCTAACAATCAATGTTCTTATGCTCTTAGTCGTTCCAGACCCTTGAGTAGTCCGCATGAAATCACTATGATTACGATAGACATCCGATTAAATTAGTGTACGTTCGCTACAACCATTCCCTAAGGACTGGACAAACATCCTTTGTGGAGAAGATCTAGAGAAACAGTGTCTGCGAGGGCGTCGTATACATAAAAGAAGCGTGGGTACAGCAAAGTTCTGTTATTATAACTGCGTTAGGCAAAAAGGGTCAACAGGAATCGTGGTTTATTTACCTAGAAATGTGTTTTTGTTTGAGATGCGCTAACTGCTTGCAAACAAATAACTCACTAAATAAATAATGCGTAACTCTCCGTGTCACCATACTATGCCTCTCGGTATCGATGCTGCCATAAAGCGATCGTAGCTCTTTCAGCTTAATTGTATGATCCCTTTAGTCATTGTTAGATTACCTGGCTCTAGAAGCGACTAAGGCTCCTTCACAACATTAAGTTATCATATTTGAGTCCGCTTAATTTGAATAAAATTGTCGAATTTTCTATGCTCATTATAAACGGGCGAATTCCCTATTATCAAGATGTTTCTTCGCGAGCTATAAAAGATGTCTACAGAAGTACATACAAGAATAGAATGTCTTTAATGCATTAATCCGATTAATAAATTTACTTGAGTCCCTAAATATGGGCCGTGGATGTGCCAGGAGACATCTCCTTGGGCACGTTCGAGGAAACACGTGAATTAAATGGTAAGAATTTTGGATACATAGTCATGTACGACACGTGTATAGTCGCAACGGAAAGATCTTAGATGGCTAGTACAGCATTTGCTCCCAATGTGTACAATTGCAGTTTCCCACGCATTGTGTTGTAATTGATTTAACAAATGTTAATAATATAACTTAGTCTACCTGAAAAACGTATCCCTTGGCATCTGCCGGGATCTGGGGGTAACTTAATTATCTTGTTATAGGTAGGACACGCCAAGGAATGTCGTCTCTGCTAGCACGTACTGCGGCGAATAGGTGTAACCAGAGCCTGCGTTCAAGCAAAATGGTGTAGAAATAAGTCAAGTTTTTATTTTTTCAGGCCTATACAAAGGAAAATAGCCCAATTAGTTTTACCTACTAAATTGGTCGTACTTTATTTCATTTTCAAAGTTCACCCCGCTATGAATGAAACTTATTCAACGATGTACAATAGGAGTATATATGGTTCAGTATGCTATGACCAGTCTTTACAGAGGAATTATATGCTGAAGATGTCATACGGATACCGTTAATAGGAACCTAGATCTGTCAAAATGTTTTGATTGTATCATTGATTCTATGTTAACAACGTACAAAATTCAGTTTGATGCTAAAGCACACTAGAGGTCCTTTTTTGTAGGGTTTATAGACAGAAAGTCAATGTTGCCCTAGATTTGAGGATCAACAAAGAGCAACAAAGAGTAAATTCAACAGTGTTTAGCAAAATAAAACGTTAGTAAGGTAAATTAAAAATGAATCATAGATAAATGTTATATCTTCAGAAATGAAAACACAGCACGTATATTGAGACTTGAAACACATCAAATTGTTATATTATGAAATCACGAAAGCCAGTAGAAGTTCGATTCTTCGAAAATAGGATTATTGAAATCGATTAAATAACACGATCTAGACGTTTACTTCATAGAATTTTGTTGGCTATGCAGTGGATACAACTAACCCGAAGGAGAGTAGTTCGCAGCCATTATTATAACGGCAGATTTTGTGCTTGTTTACATTTTGTTTTCACATATCAGAGTAACAAACCAAAACGGTCGAAGAGGCAAAGTGTGATCTCTTCAAAATCCGGCCGAATCATGAGCTTGCTGCTCATAGTTGGTGTGGCTGCTTTTGCCAGTTTTATGTACAATGTGCCAATAATGCAAAAGGTTGAAATTAAATCACTTCAGGAATCGCTCAACAGAAACGTTTACTGCCAACAACATGCCGTTGACGGTGAGTAACGAATCGAGTTTTTCTATACTATCAACTAGGATAAGACGAGGTATACCTTGAGCAGTGGTTATTAATGAAAACTGTCCTTTTGTTATCGTCTCAATTGAAGAACTGATGCGTCATATCCGCCAATACACGGCCATGGAGTGGAAGGGCCTCGTACTTCTGGTTCTAGCCGGACCCGAAGGATGCGGTAAAACCCACACGATAAACACAATGGCTGAAGTGAACCCCAGTTGGACGAAGATCGTAGTTACTCATGAGCAGGTATGGAACCACCCCATCTGACGAGAGTGCTGAGCAGCTGAACCACAAAAACACCTAAAGTCTAATAAGAGCAACGAAAACGCATCTTATAATTAAGTTCTGCTTATGTATTTACAATATCAAATAAGTTGCAAAGAATTAGTCACGAAAAAATTGATCATTCAATTTTACTCTTACTCAGATGCTAATGTAAAAATCAAATAGACTTACGTAAATTTTACTTCAAGTGCTGCTGTGAATATGTCCCCCGCCGAGCTTTGAGCTCATAACCCAGTAAGTGAACGGAGAACATTTGAAAAT
>NW_019213316.1:40509-64306 GCF_002532875.2 Varroa jacobsoni | reverse complement strand
ATATATAGGACCTGCTGTGTAAACTCATCAATGCCTACGATTTCTATATTTCCATTTATATAATATAAAAGGACTTGAGAACTTATATTGACAGCAATACAAACGATATCAAACCTGATTATATGCCCTTACCTGGTAGGATAATACTATATCGTAGTACGATATAGTATTATCCTACCAGAACACAGATTGAAAGCCAAAAAATTATATTAAATTATAACTCAACCTGTTTTTTGTATTTTCTGTTATAATAACTATAGGGATCTCTGAACAAACTGGGTGAGGAGGAGTTCATATCAAATATTCGCAGAAAAATCCATTCCTCAAGACTGAACTTCATTTTTGTCGATGACGCTCAGCCGCTCCGGGAGGGCACGCCGTTTGTCGAAATGAAGCTTAAACCCCTTTTAGCGAGCCTTAAGTTGGAGAATACTCTTATTTTTGTCGTGGTAACAATGCTATCAAAGGACGATAAAGTGGTAAGTATCCAATCTCTTCGCAGATGCTGAAGTCTTTAAGAAGTTGTTGTCAGTTGTTAGGATTCAAGAGTATATTTTTCTTTTTGTAATCATAAACTAAGTTTGTCGTTAATGGTAGTAATTATACTTAGTATGTGATACTCATATTACGGTAAGCTGCTTTAGGCTAGACCACAGTGAACATAAGCGATGCCATCTTCTTAAGCTTTCTCCGAGACACATGGTTTTGTCTCAGATTGAAATTAGCTAGGGCAGTCACGTAGGCTGCCACGCAGACAAGTCCTTCGTTATAGCTTTTCTCTCTGTTTGCATTAGGTGCTGAGACCGAGTTGATCACGGTGGTACTTAGATAGGACTAGAATCTCATGGTGCTAAGATGAGACCATACTAGTCCCAATCTTGGGTTGGTATTAACGTCTATGGGCTCCTTGCCCGGCCAAGACTTTAGAACTGGGGGCACTTTTGAATCAATGTCTCCAAACAGTGTAAGTGGCATTAAAGTATTCTGTTTAGACACTAGACAGCTGGGCACACTTTCTTTTCTAGGGGCTCTTCCTTAGTCAATTTGTGAGCAATGATAGATGTCTAGATAACGAATTCCCACAACTCCATTAAGTACCTGGTAACGCTAGTAGGTAATTAGTTAACAATCGCTAACCCAGCTTAAAGATTGTCCCCGTATACCAAATTCAGAGAATTGCAGCCTTAAGTCTGTCGGTTCACGCGTCTGCAGAACATACATCAGTAAAGCTAAATTTACTAATTTCGAAGTATTCGCACTTTAATACTTAACGATGTAATATAAAGGTGGAGCACAAATTGCAAAATAACCCGATTTTTTATGTATTAGTACGCTCATGATTCTGTTGTTGGCGTACAACTTTTCTCTTCTTATTTCTCTTCTGTAGTATCTTTGATATCACGCCACGGCCAGCTAAATTAGTATTTAGGCATTAAAGTCTGTGCTAAACGGATGATGACGACATTTTCAATAGTATTAAAGGCATCTAGCTTTACTGAACTTGAAGATTCTTTGCGTATATATATATATTGCAGAGTATGCCAACATTTTTGACGGATGAATTTGAATGCCGAATAATTCCCTATGAAGGACTAAATCGAACCTGTGTGGAGCGCTGTGTTCTAGATGTCATAATGGCGTTAGATCATCACCCCCACCAAGACGATTTCGAGGGTTTAATGAGAAGATTCGATTTCGAGGATAACGGCAGGGATCAAAAGGTAATAGCATTTACCTCGAAAATCCATGTACCTTAAAATCCAAATGTGGATAGCATCCTTTCGAAAATCTATTTTGTTATTTTTCTTTTGTTTAGCCCTTGCGGGACTCGGATCCGTCATATTCTGTTTGAGTTGTTTGTTTCTTTGATATTAGAGGCACCAAATTGCCCGCATTGCCATTCCAGATATATAAAATTATCTTTAGTTATATGTGCACCCAAGAAGGCGAAACTTACTGGTACGAATCGAGAATTTGATGAGGAGTGGAAAACCATCGATATATAAATAACAAAATAACGTAATTTATTGGGAGGTCCAAGCGTCTATATTGTGTGATCTTGGGGAGAACGTTACAATATTGTATTTTCTATGAAAACTTTTAGGTATCCGTCAACGGCTGTAAATCGGTGCCTATTAAAGTTGCCCTTTATCTCGAAGGTGATCCTCCCATCTACAACGATTCAGAAGGCGACCGGACACTGTCATAGAATAACTAGTTAAAGCAAGAAACCCAGATACGTCTACCCAGAGCTGCTAAGGCCTTACGCAGCCGTACTTGGGTTGCTTAAACACTTGACTGAAATTAACTCAAAATAGGTTGAAGTTTTCTTCTTTGATTATGTGAAAAAAGGCAGACAGGATCAAAGTTTATTGCAACGTTTATTGATCTGTCTCAATAGGTGACAATATGTATAACTTTGTATCTACTATCTGCTGTAACACCGTATGCAACCCGTTTTAGCTTACTTCAGCGCATAGAAATATAAATATCCTTAATATTTTTCTACCATCCATATTATGTTGTAAATGAAGGTTCCATTGTAGACATAAGAAGGTTGTAGATGTATGTTTTCAGAAGATAGACGCCCTGTACATATTGGAGCCTTAGGCCGAGCAACTGTGACTCTCATTCTTTCACATGCATTAGTTCTTCAATGCCCATTTAGGGCTGCAAGTAAAAGCTGAAGGTGAAACCCACTGTATCGGGCTGGCTACCTTTGGTGGTTTATATTTGATTATGGTGGACCATGCAGTGAGCTGATTCATTAAATTTCCATCGTGTGTACGTTACTTGTATGGTATACTCCTAAATATAATCTCTTGGCGGGCAATTACTCCTTGACTGGGTTGTGCGGATATGTTTGAGACGAGAATTATCCGAGCGTAGCTTTATTGGATAGGTCATTAATGCGTGTGATGCTATCAGTTTTTGCATTGTCTCCTTAGTACAAGATTATGCATTCAGAAGGGGGATAACTATTAATTGAGTATAAATTACCTTATTAAGTTATTGTGTAACTAACTTTATTCGAAGTTACTATCTGATACAAAATTGTTTTTATCATAAGATTTTTCTTTTGGCTGTACCGCTTTATCCAATGTTGTTTCGAAACAAATTTTCTGCAAGTGATGATCGAAGCTCGATTATCGAGATCTGGCAATTCTGCGTTCTAATGAAAAGAAATCGATGATAATTTCGAGTATATATCCCGTTCAAATTTCACATTGGGTACCTTGTTCAAACGCGGTGTTGCATATTTGATATAATAGTGACAACATTTCAATGGCGGCTGATGAATGCGGCTGCATCCTGAGAACTGTGCATAAACATCGGACAAGCTCGACGCCTTGTTTACACCCATATTAATTGATAAATAAAAAACCAAATAAATAAATGTTTATTAAATAGGTTTTACGTTATGATATAGTATCATAGATTAGTATTGTATGCGCGTTCAAAAAACGACGATCCTCTTATTTTAGTGCATCTAGATACCCATTGTTTAAGTGACCCTTTAGATGATGCAAATAAGCTGTGAATGCTAAACTTACGATGAAGCCAAAAATTCGTCGTCAATAATAGTAAATACAACAATGTATGTATAACACTAGGTTTGTTTTTCCTATTATGAGTGAAAATTATATGATAATAACATACAACCTGTGCAATATTTATTTCTGATTTTTTTGTCTGTTCCTTATTTAAATGTTAAGACCATATACTGATAAATATTGTTGTAAACAAAATAGAAAACCGAAGGCTTTGAGGTCACAAGCATCGAGAACTGGAAAAGTTTTGAGAGCAAACTTCAGATGGCTCCCAAAAGCGGATCTTCCCGAGCCGTTTTCTTCTATCGTGAGAGAAAGGCAAGAAAGCTGGTTCAAGAGTTACCGTAGACAAAGTATGACCATATACCAAAATCGGAGACTCGGCAAAATCTTCACCAACTTCTAGCTACACAAACAGCTAACCAAAGTCCATTAAAACAGTTGATTTTGTGTCGCAACGGTAACGACTAGCGGCAGTATGCAAGCTGCAATGCGAATCAGTATCCCTTCTTCCTTTGAAGCGGTTCTCATAGCGCCGTTACTAGTACGTCAACGAACAAATTTACGCTAATCGTCATTCTTAGAGCCAGCGAGCTATACTCTGTGAGAAGGTTGCCCACTTACTCTGAGTTGTGTCTGCTGCTTCGATAATAAGCCAAGTCCGTGGTTATTTCAGGTTATTGCTAAAGTCATTCGCCGATCAGAAGAGCGCTTTTTATCCCAGACACCAAAGTCTGACTTGAGCAACACAGTATCTATGATATGCCAGGGCACGAAGCACAGCAACCAGCATCAACTGCCTTTTATGGGCCTGCCAACAGGCAGTTTCAGGAAGATCACATACTGCAACGGAGGTACACACATATACCGCTTAGCAGGGGAAACTAAACGAACTGGCTCACGTTTGGACTTACGGATGCCACTGGAGGCATCCGTAAATTTGGGTTCATGGTAAAAACAGGTCTCTTCAAAATGCACTTCCATAGCGATGCGTACCATTTAATGTGCAAGCTATAAGTAAATAAAGCTTATTATTAACGTATAGCATGCGATCCGTTTCAGGCAAAAGTAAAGAAAGCAGCAGACGGCAAACTGAGTAATAATTTAATTTTAGTACAATTATCACCCGAGCAGCAAAGAAGCTAACAGGGCAACTGAACCCACAGTGTTTTCTACCATAGACACATTGTAATTGTACCTGCATTAAATAATTTCATTGTGACTCATTAGCTAATATTTGAATATGGTATATTTGAAACTCTATGGCGATACACGATACAAGTAATTTGCTCCACGCACAACAAGCTATGAAAAATATTTTGTTATTTTTAGTAAGTTGTGGCTCATAACGTTACGCCTCAATGTAAAGTTGATTTATCGTAACCTTAAAATCGTCCTTAAACAGGATCGAAAAAATTTTGCTATATCTTAACAACGTCGTCGTCTCTGCTTCTTAGTCATCTTCCTAGTTTAGTCATGTGAATCAATGACTCTGAGAGTTTTGGTTCAATGTAACAGGCCACTTTATGGAACGCAAGTCTTCACGTGACAGAGTTATTGATTTGGTAGTATAAGTGCCTCCTTGCGAACGTAGGCAAAGCAGTGGTAGATAGAGCCATCATAGCACATAAAATAATTATTACACTCGAACACTTCATTCCACATCTTGAACATTTCCCTTGGCCGACTCTCGAGTGCTTAGGACAACTTGCAACTTCTACCTTGAAACCTCTCTGGATATTAGTACCCGGTACCTGTGAAATGCGCGCACTCAGCCTCGTAGCCACGAAGCCTGCACCGAATGTGTGTTCTTATAACGTGGTCATGTACCTCCTGTTGAAACCCCTTACCTTCTTCCGCTCTTTTTGGGCTTCGTGTACCTAAAACTCAGTGTTCATTCGCCAGTGCTTGAACAAAGTTAATTTCGAGTTGCTACGGCAGAACCATGCATGAACAACCTGTTACAAGTTTATTGAATCTTTGCTTGTGATATCAGTGAATCTATTATGATTCTTGTGCGGCACACAGGTCCTATGTTGTAAAGACACTTCATTTTGTCAAAGATAAGTCTTAGGTCCGACCTTACTTTGCTTCGAGCTCATTATTACCAGAAGGTTAGTTAAAAAACGGTACCATAAATAGGCCTCGGAAAGGTGCGCACCTCGAATGATCGAATTTGACTATCCGCCTTTACACGGGCCAAGAATATCGTTGCGCGCTTAAAAATCGATTAGGCAACTGATGGTCAACGTACGTAGCCTCGTCTCCGGGAGAATCTGTTTTGAATAAAATAATACAGGCGAAATGGCCGACAGCAGATTATCCGCAGTAAACTGATATATCAAGGCTATATTTGAGCGACAAATAAGCACCACGAAATCGTGGTCAGAAACGTCACACACTCGGATCCTTTACTTATAACGTTACATGGAGTAGAGTGATCAACGGGTTGTGATCTACACAAAGCCGAAGCTGGCAGTTGTCGTCAAAAACGGTCAGGTGACCCGTTGTAAAAACCGCAATCATTTAACGCAGGTTTGGGCCAAAAAACTTCGAAATTAGTTTCGCCTGGTATAGCTGGCCCTGAGCTCTGCCTACTAGTATCTTCTAAACTGGCATACTTATATATTAAAGAGGACAACCCCCACTTGCTACACAATCGCGTTAACGGTGCAAGCCCTTAAACAAGCTATTGGATAATGGTACATAGACAGCGCCTAATACTATGGCTATCTAGTGTGACAGAGGGCGAAAACTGACTTATTGCTAAACGTGCCTTCTGTGGTCGTTCATAAAGCCCCTGGCTTCTCCACATCGGCGATTACAACTCAAGGGTATCCATGAAAGGTATGATGTCGATCACAAAGGACTGCGTTGAAGGCACATTGCTAGAGGCTGTTGCAAAAATATTAACGGCTTTTATAGCTATTACGGCTTTTACGGAAGTCGTATGTGTCATGTAATATGGGTCCCGTTGGTGGCGGCGTTGGTAAAGCTGAGCTTGACAGTAGTAGATATGCTAAAATCAATGAAATATCTTTATTCAGACCTAATACAAAGCGTCATAAAGGTGAATAAAAGTTTTGCAAATACGTTTGAAAACACTATCATAATTAAAGCACAAATGTTGCTTAGGCCCATAGATAAATGTATGTTATAGGTAGGGAAGATGCGTCACAGAACAGAAACGGTCCTAAGACAGTTGCGTCATTTCAGAAACCCCGTTGTAAAAAGTACTCTTCGTAGCGGCCGATTAATTACGAAAAAGGTTGGTGAAGTTTTAACAAAGGTTGAACAAGGCCAGTGGGTGAGGAGCCATGACATCGCTAGGGAGCAGTTTTAAATCGCTGAAAAGAAGCTGGCTATAACAAGTAGCTCGATCTTTGGGCGCCACACCAATTGACACAAAAAAGATATTTGATGGTATTACCATCCGCAAAACCGAAACGATACCCGATTGACCCATTTTTATAGCGGTTGAGCACGGATGATGTTGGTTACATACGACAATTCTGACGCCTGACAAAACAATTGATTCGGACCTTTACTCTCACCAGTTAGCAAAAATCCAATAAACCATTAGCCAGACCACATCCATCTTTAGCTACCCAATAAGAATAACAATTAAGAACACATAGATAAGAAAGTGTGAATGCAATCCCCATGTAATCCGAACCATTAGATTTCCAGAACCTCCTTAATCGTGTTAATTTAATGTTAATACAAGTATTTCTACACATTATACATATCGAGCAGATATCGCTATTGTAGCATGTACGATAGTTTCATGTTGTCAAAAAACCTGCCCGTAGAGTCGCAAATCCGACGCAGTAGTCCGTAAGAGAGCAATATACCCTAGCTCGAAAAGCAAGCATTGGTAGGAAACTACCAATGTGTTTCTCCAGGAGTTCGCAAAAAGGATTTGATGCAATAAAAGATATCTCTTTCGCCAATAACTGGCCGGATTTTTTCACCACAAGTTACAAGGCTAATCGACGACGCCATCATTCCAAGCTGCTACTGGACTTATCAATTGTATTGTCTAAAAGTCTCAGTTTATCCAAAATGTTCAATAAATTTAGCAATATCTAGAAGTATAGTGGGAATCGTCGTTGCACTTACTTCACTGTCCTGAAATGAATGTATTTAGCCTGAAGTCTCCGATTCACTTCTGGCTTTATATACCGTATGTTTTAATACAACTATCTATGCTTCATTGGGTTTGCAGACTAAAATGTAATCTGCAAGCTGGTTAAGGCCATACACCGGTAGTAAACATCGCTTATTCGGCTGACATGATCGGCCGTTGCCTGCTTTATGTACACGAAGGTTCGCTAGTGTCAGACACATATCGTTGTTAAAATAGAAATACAGTACCATTTGAAGCTTTTGTTTTATTGAGTAGGATATTTCCACGGGAGTACACTGGAAATAGGCGCAGTGTGACCAGGTTCGGGTCTCTGGTTTGTTTCGACGAATATATTATAAACCTCTCTTAGCGATGCCATGTCTCTATTAAACAGAAGCAGAAGCCAGTCTGCTTTGTATCACACATGGTAAGCTATGCTGATCGTTCTGAACATGCCACATCTGGACCCAAAAGTAAGCAGGGTTTCAGAATAAGCCGGCACCCTCGGTCAAATTCGCTTGACAAATGACACAATATGGTTCTGTGAGGTGTATGATTGAAACATGTCCGCGCAATAACAAACATACATAATATTATTGTTTCATTGAGCTTTTTGAATTTCATATTGAATCCTAATCTGCGTAACTCAAAAAAAAACGGACCTGAATCGTCATTTTACAGTGTTTATGCAAATGTACATCTGCTATTCAACGAGATACCCTGAGATTGCGTCAAGGATCGAGGTTTGCAGGGTCGACCTGAATGGAAGCTGTCTGTCTACACACTGATGGATTGATCAAATAAGTTGATTTTACCATCGCTGAAAAAACGAATCTCTTCCAACAGACGTCCAAGCCGTCGAAAGCGTAGAGCCAATGGACGTGTGCAATGATTGCTATATTGGGTCAGTTTTTTGTATTTTCGATTTTGTACTCAGGCCATCAGGGACTACTTCAGACGGCCGAATTCAATTTCGATTGTGTTCTGTCAAGTACAAGCAACACAGTCGTCGCCAATCTTCATTCAGCCTCTTCTGCTTTCTCTTCCAATAGAATTACTCAAGTTACGATCGTATTTGCGATAATGTTTGTAAAACAGGACCATTAGGTTTTAGCTGTCAGAGTGAATGTAACACTGAATATTATATTTGTATCATTCAGTAGTCTAGTACGAGGGGGTAGAGGTAAATATTGAAGCATAGTGACCGCTGGTAAAGCTGTGTTGTACTGCTTTCTCCACACAAATACTCTGTTTTGAATATGAAATTTCCTGGATCCGCCCTTTACATCATGGTGTCCTCCTATTAAATCCAAGTCTGCCTAACGAAGACACCCGAAATCGTCACGGCAGATTTTGAAATAGTAGATTTTATATATATGTAAGCTCGCCTTTATATATATAGTATAATCTAAATAAGGAAGTGGCCGAAATTCTCCCCCTAAAACAGATTATACACGATTGGATAAATGACTTAATAGAGTATTAAGAATTGAAAGGCACAGGATTCAACAAATGCGCCTGTATCATTGCCGCGCTACCCATTCTTGCGGCGCCAATCTGGTGAACGTCCCTCCATTTTTGCTGCGTCTTTTACACATGATACATTAGGGCAGATTTTCCATCACGTGCGATTCAATTAGTGCAAGTTATGACCTTCTAGGTTATTACAGTAAGAGTAATAATTCTTTCTGAGGTCTGAGGCCGGTTTGCGAGTACAAAACCAAATGCCATTGATATTACTGCTTCTGAATGCGACAGCTGCTCGGCAACGGATAACGTCGGACCACGTCACGTTCGTTGTTAACTTATACCATCATTACCACAATGCCATAAAGATTTTCGCGATCGAGAGTTACAACTGCAGAATGCGCATTCATTACTATATATATATATATATATAGATTTCTCACTATCGTATTATGTGACTAAACTGGCATATAGGGAATATCATTTTTATCTGGGCAGTTATGCAAAACAAGTTGGTCGGTCACGTTTTTTCGATCCCGTTGTGGGCTAAAGTATAAAAGTCTCCGCAAGCATTTGCATTACCATGTGAAACACCCGATCGCTGCCGCCATTTTACTCGTGGCTTTTCCTCAAGTTGAGCATGATGCTTGCCGCCATATTGATCCATAGTTGTTTGTTGATACTAGCTACCTGCCAAGCACAGATAGCTCCGATCGTTCTGACCGGTAAGTACAGAACAATAGAGTGATGTGATATAGTAGGAGAAAATACAAAAGACACGTGTGACGCACGTGTGATGAGTTTTTTGTCGAACGGAGCTTTAATTCGTCACAGTTTTACTTCTAAACCAAACGAGTCGTCTTATGTTGTACAGAAGTATCTTGAGGTAGGATTATCCTAAACCTTTACATATGGAGATTTTTTCCAGATTTATGCGTACTTCCACACACTGCCAGTAAGTGTTGCCTTAGAGATTTGGGCCCCCTCAAGAGCCCCATACAACATGAAACAGGATGCCTAGGTCATCTCATGAACTCTTATTTGCTCCCAGATACTAAAGTGATGTTCATGATCATTACTATTACGATTATTATCATTGTGGAATTATGCGTGCAGTACCTTAACATAAAATTATAAGTGTTGGTGAAGTAATTAATTTTTAAATTAAATATACGACAACACCTTGCTATTTAAAGGTCCTTCTAGCATTTCTTCTACTGAAGGCATATGGCTTACTTAGACAAAACTATTACGTACAGAGTTCAGCCGAACGCTTTGAGCCGGTGATTCGCCCCCTGATTTGAGTGTTGTTTTAAATATCTCTTTATTCATCACAATACTGGGCTGACTTAAACTATATAGAATATCGCTTACAAAGTACGAATGAAGCCCAGAGCTAAACATGTGCACCCTAGCCTTCCGTCTTCGCCCCCTCAATTGAAAGCAGAGCAGAATTTGTATAACAACACTTACTTTCTTGTTAGTAACCTATTTCTCACCTGTCAATACGATCCAATAGACTTCACCCACATCTATGTGTAGACCCATAATACTGATCCAAATGTGTAACGGCATGGCCACCTCTTATATGCCTACTGATTTCAGAAGGAACCCAACCACAGCGGAACGTTGCTCCCTTTCAACCAATGTCATTAGATCCATTCACTACTCTAATGATGGCTCCTGCAAACATGGCGCAAGCCCTCGCGCGCTTACTGCAGGGAGGCGTCACTGGACGCTAATGCATTCATTTGCTATCATTCATCACCACGACCAGGAGGATGTATCCAACTTCGTAAAATATTCAGCGATGGCGCCAACGGGAACGCGTTAAGACATGCGCTCTACTAGTTCACGGTCATTTTATCTATTATATATCATGAGCGTCGTTCTACGTAATACGTAAGAAGTCATGCAGTATGCAAATGCGCGTAGATTTATAGGTCACGTAAAAGATATATCGGTTTGCCTAGCAGGGCTAAAGTGGTATGTCCTATAAGATCCTTACGTGTAGCAACATTCTGTATGGTACGTCCAGAGAGCTGCATGTTCAAAAACTAGCATCCCCATCGTTATCGTACCTCAAATAACTTCCCCACACTTATGTATTTGATCTATTTAAATGTGATATATTACGATTTAACTACAACAAGAATAAATCGTAACATAGGGCTTAAATCGGACTGTTGATTTCACTTAGCCGTTCTCTTTTAATAGCAATAAGAGGGAACGACGATTTTGATTTTATAGTTTTGAGTCTAGTGCTACCTTTCTTATTCTGTTTTCTCCTTCCAGGTTCATTTCCGCATTGTCGCTTGTATGGTAAATGTGATAGCAAATCACTGAAAATATATCATAAAAATAGTCGTGTATTTGGGTATTTGTATGTTTCGGAAAATACAACGGTTCTATATTTTCTGAATGTTTCTGCATTCGGATGCAATGAAAAATTAATTAATAAATAAAAAATGTATTTGTATTCAAACTAAGTGCGGAGGCATTCGGCCTGACTTTAGGCAGATTTTCCTGTTATAGACGCATCGGTTTACGTTTAGGTCTTTCTGAGAGCCTTCATGTGTCTTGTGGGGACACACAGGGTTACAAGTGGGTATCTCTAACTATCAATCTACTCTTGATACTGAGCCCACTCAATGTCCGTACCTCAATGAGGGCAGGTTGAATTGAGGGGATCCCAGTAACGGGGGGCTTAGGGATCGTAGCCGCTGTCTGAGATGATCGAGGTGCGCTTCCTCAACCGGAAGTCCATTGTCGCTCCCATGGGCGTGCCTGTCCCCTTCAGGCGCTTTCGTATCGCTTCACGGAGAGAGTATTTCCCCATCTAGTCCATATTCAGTGTCCAGACTCTCATTCATTGGAGTCCTCGTTCTCCTCGGAGTCCGCGCTTCAAACTCGATCTTTATCCTCCTCTTCTTCAAGATGAGCTGGATCAGGTCCTCGTCTTCCTGACATTCGTCCCGTTTCGCCCCGCATTCGTTCCTCACATAAAAGTTGTCCGTGTTCTTAACCATCCTGATGATGAGAACGATACCAAGTTAGAAGTAGATGCGACGCATAGGATGAGCACATACCATACGATGAACCATCTACAGTCCGCCAAAGTGGACCCGTTTCGGCCACAATGTATGTACAATGTACAGAAGCATGTAAGAAACATGCTGCTGTACATTGTACATACAACACTGAAGCCGGTTGCTGTGGGGACTGAGGTCGCTGCACCACTAACTTCGTATTCGTTAACAACCGACGCCAGTACACAGGAGCATTACTGCGGAGACGTCTAGCGCTACGCGAGTCCGATTTTGCCCTAGACGCTCGATTTCGCGCATGCCCTCTGTCATGAAATAACAGCCCGTGTCAAATGCAATCGGAAGCGCGTAAACCTTATGTAGAGATGACGGCCACTGTCGTCATAGTGATCAGTCCTATCTATAGGCGCCTGGACAATGTGAGGAAGAAGCTAGAAAGACTTTGAGCTGTGGAAGTAGCTCGTTCAGCGGCTCTTCGATGACCAGCATGAACTAGTACGGCTGGCAAAAGACGCGTGCGTCTTAAGCTACATGCACCAAAATGGATTTATATAGAAACCATTAGGAAATCTAAGTCGAATATATCATCCCTGATTAATTAACTGTAACAGAAATTAACTTAGACTTCAGTGATTAAGGTCTGTTGAGGGTAACTTTTCGGCTCTCGCACAAGAAACAAATACAATTTATTAGTCATGGCACATGGCAGCGAAAGTTAATTGTCGAATCGAATAACTGCAAGAACCGCTCAAGCAATGAATCTAGTTAATCAGCTATAATGTAATAGCGCCATTTGGTAGCTCTAAAAAAATATACATTTCCCTTCCAATAACCAGACCAAGCGATGAACGGATCTGTGACTTCAATGCCGTCACCCATCGCGTTCCACCTCCCATACCATGCTAGCTTTATAGGACGAAAGTCAATTGTTATTAAATATTTTCATTACGAGTTTGAACAGCACAGTTCCCTCCGAAGCAGCCGGACCGCCAAAGCGGATGCCATCCAGCTGACTTAGTGCTGGCTACCTAACTCACGAAAGGCTCGATTTTAATCCACTTGGTTCGAACGAATCTCCTGCCGAGGCCACACGTGTCTCAACGATGCATTATTATAGCCAGCAGGCCATAGGCACATATCGACTATAAGACGTGTATGTATGCATAGCGATCCATATATCAACAACACAAAGCGAACTGCACGACGGCCAATGAATATGCATGAACACTTAGACAGCTGCTACTGCTAAGAAATTATTTGACAGCCTTGATGGAAGATGGATATTATATGCCAGGGGGAGCTGACGAAACGGAGACAAAACAAGATCGACAAAGTAAATTCGCTGGGCCCTGACAAGCATTTATGTTTTTTCCACTTTAAACCCATATGCAGATGCTGCTGGTGGGCTGGTGACGGAGTGACCCATTTGGATGAGAGCTGGTTTATTTTTTTTACCTATACACTATAATGAGGCTTTTGTTGTTTTTTTTCTTCTTCATTAACAGAGGTCATATTTCGTTGAGTCGTTTGATTACATTCAATGTTTAGGCAGGAAAGCTAGAACGTTCTAGCGTTTCAAACATCGATGTGATATTGTTCAATTACATTTAATGGCTCTAATCGCGTTCTGTGCATCTTGTCACTTTCCCGGGTGAGCACTGTAGGATCAACCCAGAAAGACTAGTCGACACGACGTTCTATGGATAAGAATGTCATCTCTTCAAGCTACTTCGGAGTCTAAAAAAGATGTCTTATTTCTGTCAGCTTGAGAGCTTAGCAATGTCGTGAGAATCCAAGCTGTGAGATGTACCGCGAAGACGTCGTACGAAGCGCTCGGGGAATAAATGGGTTCTGGTGCCCCTATGTTAGTGGGCTCTGTGACGTCCGCCACGATAGTCACCTGATCAGGCGTCCATTTGCCTTTGATTTTCAGTGCTCAACAAATGGAAGACCGATACGTTAAGCGGCGTGAATTTTGTTTTTCAGCATATTTCCCGCGGTTTGCAAGTGTCGAAGTGGCTGGAAGAATCTAAGTGTGGTCGAAACTTAATTTGAAAATCTATATATAAAGGACAGAACGACCCGCTGGTTGTTCAAGGCCACATGGTCGACTATTATGAAAACATCGTTTCTTGAATCCCCAACGCTCGTGAAACGTTTTACAAGCCAAAATGGCCTTCGAGGGTCGCGACAACCTTTTTTGGGTGAGCTCACCATCGCCGCAATGTATGTATGTGCCGTAGTGCCATACAATTGAAAGCTGTGGATTACGTAAGGCACTGTTTCATTACTATGTATCGTCACAACATTTCTATGTGCGATAGCAGAACTACGTGTTTTATAAATTGCTCCTGTACAGGTTCGATATTTCATATATTTGTTAGATTTCATTTTGATACGAGAAAACGTTGAGCGCTATTGACGATTGGAGCTTATTTATCGGAGTAAACATAATAGGTCGATTATTCGCGTAACGTCTTCGTTATTACGTCACTTCGAAAGCACGTCAAAACAGTATAGTCCTAGAGGGAGAAAACCGACATGCATATATTAAAGAAGGCGGCAAAACTGCAACCAGAGGTAAATAGAGACGAGAGATTGCTGGTTGGATTATACAGAACTAATAAAAAAAATGTTTTACGCTGTTTATCCTGTACGGCCATTGGACATTGCCTTGGACTCAACTTAATTGGACCAATTTTATTTAGCAAACAGCCATTGAAATGGTACTTGAAGCAAACAGTGACGAGCTGACATCTCATGACGAAAAAAATGCCAAATTTCATTGCTAGGTGTTCTTGATCCTCATTCAAGTCTTTATGCTACAGTTATTAAAAAATTGTGTATAATTCCTTATGGCCCCGTGCCAATATTAACTTTCCTTGATTAGAATCATTTACGTGTTAGCTTTAAATAATTATAAACCAACTCAGCTATACATTTAAGTTACGTATAATGCCTAATTTATTATAATTATTAAGGTAGCTATACCAGTCTTAGTCATCATATGTTATCCGTCTTAATGTTGTATTAACTTCGAATTTTCGAATAACTTTTATTGTTTTCCTTAACAATGCCCGCCCTTCCTAAATCCCCTGGGCCAGGCTTGGATCACGTGCTCGTGCATACTACACAAATATCATCTTTATACATAAAAGACGGTGAGGGACTACTAAGAGAGGAACGGGGGCATATATAGTATGTCACCTACGATCGCCGTCCTCCTTCAGGCCAATAAATTCATCTTTAAGTTTGCGGCTTAGCCAAATTTCGATGAGCGCTTGCGGTCGCCGTGGCCGCGTCAAGTTCGATAGTTTTAGGTCATCGTCCCTTTCATCGGCGTCACAGGCTTCTTTTTTTGCTAAGAATAAAGTTTAAAATTGAGCTTACGGCATGTCTTCCTTTGACTCGCTAGCCTATAGTTCGCCCTGCAACGGCCGCTGCCCTAAAGGGAGTAGTGGTGATGGCCCACGAGGGTTACGAGATCGCTATTCCCGTATCAGCTAGCGAGAGGATGGGTGGGAGAGAGCACTGACACCGGAGTCACTTTGGGGCAAAATTAAATAAAAATGAGATTAAACTTTGATACATGATCCTTATAAATAGACGAACGCTGTCAGCGCTCGTCTGCGACGAGGCGCTTGCGGTGTAAGTGGCTTCGTAGGCATCAGCCAGCGGTCGGTAATAGGGGTAACCTCGCCTCGATCCACATTTGCTGACAGCTAGCGACACCGATTGCATCTGCATAACTCATTGACACGGGTCTTGCCAGCCAGCCAGCCAGCCTGCCTGCCTGCCTACTGCTCCACTAGATACATCTACCTACTATAGAAGTCCGTGTTTCTGTTTGTTTGTCGGCCCAAATCGATATCTTAAAGTGGTCGAAATGTTTTTTTGTGGATCGCTGGAGTTTTGCTCCGTAAAGATCTGTGGAAAAGATGGTGCCTATTGTCCAAACTATTCGCTTCCTAGAGGCGAAAGTTTGCTTTTTACCGCCATAAAACGTAATGTTAACTTAATTGGTCGTAAATCGATGCTAGTAACTCTGCCGCTTAAAAATACTAAAGGGGCCATTAACATGGTTCGTGCTAATATAGCATCAATACAAAAGTCGTATTCCGTGAACGAATGTGCCTGACGTCTGTGACGTAACATGAATAAACAAACTGTTTTTAAATTGTTTTGTGGAAAAGGCTATTAAGGGACAGCTGGCTGCTATTATAAATCGATTTTATTTCTATTAAATATCTAATTGGCATTTTAGCACACCACAGGTAAAGTGAGATGAATGTGTCTAATAGCATAATAGGCGTAGGACGAAGCTCCAGGTTGGCGGTCTAGTGCGCGTCTATGATACATAGCTTGAACATGTCTAACGCTTGGTATATGAACGTTTGCGGTGCGTAGAGGTCTATTTCCCCCCTCTTCCCCGCTGCTCCTCGCTACTAACTGTGCGTTATTAACCTGGGCGTCGTCCCTAGGTCGAATATTCTTCACCGCAGCGACCCGATAGTGGTTCAGGGGCTGCTTGAATAGCAGGACCGCTTGGGTGTGTACGCAGCTCGATAGTGGGTTCGCGGATGACGACGCCAAAGGAGTTTTTTCGTAGCCGTTCCTTTGGTCTTCGTCGTCATTGCAACAGCGGGACAACGCCACTATTGGCTTTTATAGAAAGGATCTGTAGAAGAGATGGCGAAGGGGATATGGGAACCAGGCCAACTAATCACAATGGATGGGAGATTTATTCAAAATTGCAACTCGCGTAAAACGCGGTTACTATAGGCTCGATCGGCCACTGACAAGACAGAGGAAGAAAGCGAAAATGCGCAAGTGCTGAAAAAGAATTAAATTGACCAGATGATTTAGTTAGACCCAAGATTAGCGACAAAGTAATGAAAAAACAGCGATAGCAGGTTGTTAAGAGTGGATGTACAACTGATATAAAAAAAAAAAACCACTCGAACAATAATATTAAGATATTTGACTAGAAAATTGTTGATACCAACGCATTCAACGATCGAACATTTACCTGCAAAAGCAACCTATTATTCACTCAGTTTTATGAATGATATTCGCTCTATCAGACACAGGCCCACCGATCAGACGACCAGCGCCTTTTGTTTATAAATTCTGTAACCAATTGTAAGTATCATACGCGTATGAATAACAACTAAATGTTTTTGCTCGGACATATTTCTGCCTTACCACTAACACAAAGAGATCGAATTGTATGCTATGTAACCTGACTTCCCGGTAAAGTCTGTCACGAAGATCGGCCAGTGTCAGATGATACAAATAAATACGTATATCAAAAGTAGCCGGAGAAAGATGCCTGTGTTAAACTATTCGCAATGGATCAAACGGTCTGTGTACACCACAGGAACACCTGCTGCGAGCGTCCTCAGGTTCTGCCAGGGTTACGAATAGCCCTGCCCATGCTGGGATCTTCAGTATTCATCCTACCTGACTAGTGAGTGCTTCTTAAGGGTCCTCTTTTTTCTGCAGGTTGCTGATGACACCGTAAGATAGTGGTGTTTTCCATCGATAGACATATGGCTTTCATCATCTGTCGGGATCGGCGCTCGTCGTCTGATGAGTCAAGGAGCTGACTACAATGAAGCCTCGGTCATACTGTTTTTCTCGTCGCCCCACCGAGTAGTCATTTATCTCTGGATGACCTAATCATTCCGTTTCCACTGAGTTCAAACATATGTATTCATTTTCTTCTATTCAACGCTCCATTCATTTGAGATCATCAACTGAGCTCTTCAAATTTGATTGAGCGCCATTCTTTGAGAATGATCGACTATTTCACTCAAAGCTCGTTGAAAAACAAGATTAAAGGTGGTCAATATACAATGTCACTTATTGATCAAATATAGATGAAAACGGTGATTTGTTTTCAGTCCGTCTTCATTAGGATGTTCTGCGAAAATAACGAAAATAAGTGTGGGCATCCTGATATACAGAAGTTACAACGATTAGCTCATCATAACTATTTTTCTATAATGGTTTGCCCTTACCGCTTTTCTTTTCTATCATAGGAAGTGATCCTACGTATAAAAACAATAAATACACTTTAGATTCAGATCATTTAGTATCTGCAGCAACTACTGCTGGCATCATATAATATAACAAAACAGAGCCGACTTACCCTTCCATGAAAATATAATATCAAGATTTTCTCGTCGTTTTTTAATAGCCTTACATGAGTTGATTTTTTAATTCCTGTTGACGATTACTAAAAATGGCCAACAGTTACAACTGGCTTTTGTGCCCAGATTTTGGTTTCGTTCGTCGTCCTTTTTTTCGCTTCTGAGCGCACGGCATCTGTCGGCTTTGATACGTACCGCAGAGGACATTGCCACTAAGAGGACCAATTTCTTTGAACCTGTTTGATATCAAGGCAATATATCCAATAATATCTGCGTGAGCGTCTGCTACCTGATTAAATGAGATTTCTCTCTCTCTATTTACCTCCGTGGTTGTCACTCCCCCTCCTTTCTGCAGGGAAACCCCCCGGCGGCAGCTAGTGGTTTGACTATTCTTCAGTATTATCTTCATCAAAAGGGGGATTTTCAATGGAGAATGCCGGTCGTTTGTCTCATTCCGAGGTTCCTAGAGGCGAATGATTAAATGTAAATAGCCCACAGATGAACATGACGAAATGCACTACCAACTTTGGACAACTACAAAGCAATGAACTGGGGTCATGATCCATGGGGGAAAATATTGTGTACAACAGGGGAGTATTTGCCCATGATCATCACTCCCTTCTTGATAATGTTGATGATGGGCGAATAACTTGAGCTCATCGCTCTCCTCGTCGTAAATGTAGTCTCCCTTGCGGGTCATAGTAATAGTAGCTTACTTATCGGCTGATTTGCTCGGCAATTCAATTGGCGGTCAATGCGAGCGGGCATGTAGCTGGTAGCTAGTCATTCTAAGTAGAGTCTAACAAAAGCCTACAGCATTCTACTTCCGACAGGGTCACGCTCACATCTGTTCACTCCAATGTCAATCGAGTTGCCCCACAACGTCCAAATGGACACACAGGCATATAGACCTACACACGAACGACCGCCCAGCGAACGAACAGCGCCAAAGATTGCGAGCCCAGTACACATTGCCCATTCGACTCGAACGCTTCTCGGTGATTTATAATGTTGACAACATCGCTGGCCGCTAATAGCAATAGAAGTCCATAGTCGCTGAGGCGACAAACAGACAAGCTAGCTAGCTAGCTAGTACAGAGCGAGCCGCGGTATTTTGCCAACGAACAAAATAAATAAGTAGGTAGGTAGGCAGGCAACTGTTCTACCAATCTAGAGGCGCCCACAGCAGGTTCTCCTTCTGGAAATAGCAACTTTCATTTACTCATTGGCCTGTCCCGGTGGCCAGAACAGTGGCAATGTTTGCTTCATACCGATGGCGTTTTGGGGGGCAAAGTGGGCCGTGTGGGCGCAAATGCTGGCGCCTAGTGGCAGCTGTCGCAACGTCGATTAAACCTAAGTGAAATGGGTGAAAAACGATTTCACAGGCGTTAACTTGACAAAGTATCTGATCTGAGTGAGCGTTCTGATTACATCAGACGTCACTAGTCATAGCACGCGTCGGCGATAATAAAGCAGCATTTGTAGAAGCGGCCGCGTAACAACAACGGAAGCAGTTCCGATAACTTCATAACTAATGAGGCGATCGGTAAGATTGAGTGTGCCACAGACAAATGCCAATAGACGACAGATGCGAAAATGACGCTTATTGAATTCACAAACTCATCGCCAACGACTGATTCGAGTGACGATGTTCTGCTGCTGTGGACATAGAGGCATTTTTGGGCCCTAGTTTCTAAATGGGCGATAAATATAAGTCAAGAAGCTAGTGCCCAATAAGCAGAATCCATGGCAGATGATCTCACCAGATAAGACATCCTGTTATGAATAAACTATTATGCTTCAAATTAAAAAATATTAGTAATAATGATAAGGATATAACGTATAGATATAGTAACTGTGATGAGCGCCATCGTTGCTTCGTGTAAGTTTATCCTCTCATAATCCTCAATGTAGGAACATTATGATGGCATTTGTTTCATGTATTAATTAACTTAATGTCATCAAGAACAATGAGTCCGTAAAGCATCTGTTTGCAAAAGTTGTGGGAGTTTGTATCGATTCAATGCAATCTGTGCGCTAACTGTTAACGTAATCTGCTATAATTCCTGCCGTAAATGTCTCTGAAAAGTAGCAGGTCATGCGCGGGTCCGCATTTTGGAAGTGCTGAACCAGATTAGCAGTGTTTTCGTACGAACCGGACCTCACTCTAGAGCGCAATGAAGTTTTTGAGCTAGCTTCTGTTGATCCTTAAACGCTGAGCTCGTTATAAACGTCTATTGATTAATATGCTCTTTAAAGTGACCTCAACGAGGCTTTTGTTTGTGACGATCAACGTGTTGGCTGGTAAAGCAAAGTAAATCGCTCACAGCAGCGAATTTCAGTGGCTTTTGCAAGCTAGCTATGTCAAGTTTCAAACGTACTTCAGATCTAAGGTAGCCAGAACTCGGTGAAGGTGATCCCGGTTTTAAGTAGATAATGCAAGGTTATGGGCGTCCATGAATAAATTCGGTCATGAATCTCATTTCTTAATGTCACCTAGCAAACCGCCATGAGTATATGTTATATCAATAACTTATGTCGCTAAGTTTCATATTATGCATCGCCTAAGCTATATGATATTTAATAACAGGCAATCGCCGTATGGCATTAGTAGTCATTCATGTCTAAGAACGCTTGATTTGAAGCCCCGATCCAAACCCCACAAGAAACGTTATGACTATCTACACGCTTGACTAGAGAGCAGAAGAAACATGTTTGCTCGTTTCAGGCTTTGTTGCGAGTATCTTTGAAGATACAAGAAAACAGGCAAATATTTCGGGTTGGGCGTACACCTTGGTGCACTACACCTGTCGACCATCGTACGTTGGCTCACGTTGCATCGGCTTATTCTTGCATTTAAATACGATCTTTCAGGGGCACGGTTTCTAGCCAGTCTCCCCCCCCCGTTCCCCTTCTTTTCAAAAGACCCCCCCCCCCCCATAAACAATACCTTCAACCGTTAGTCACTAAAAGCTAGCTCGTTTTCTTTCTTCTATCGGTGAACGTCGAATTTCATTTTTAGCTGCTCGCACAAGTATTCGACTGGCACTCGGTTAAAGATGTCATTGAAGCCGTCATCACGAAGGCATTTGCGTTGCTTTGAGGGGGGCCAGACCGTTGTTGAATCTCGGATGGATTGCCGCTAGTGGTGGGGGCGAAAAACAATCATCAAATTGTCATTACACATCTTTCTGATGTATAAAGAACGCGCACGATTGCGAACGCCGCTGAAACTGGCTATTTGCTGGGGGTAGCACTATACCGAAATTTTCTTCTATTCTCTTCGGAAGAATTCGTCTATTTTTAACCGACGAACACCCGTACATTCTGTGCGCACAAACCACTTGTCGTTGTCGCTAAACTAGACGTTGATGCCGAGAGAGAATGACTGGTCTATGGTTTTCGGTGTTGTGTTGGCCTATCTTAGGCGTAAGCGTCTGAGATCAACATTTGTAGCGGTCAGCGATCTAACAACGACTTTTCTCGAATCGAAGCAGCTCGTATGCGATTCCGACGTACTATCGAAAGGGGTCCCATCATCCATACTTGTCGTCGACGTAGGGCAGTCGAACGACGCACGAGTTTCAAGTTTTAGACAAAAAGAGCGCAACAGTGATATTAGGCATCGAGACCGAGAAACGTCTGGCGTTAGGAGGTACCAAAGACCTTCTCTTTTCGAAGTCGCGTCTTTCTAAGCTGCATTGACGATTACAGATACGGGCAAATTCGGCACCAGGAACTCGGTCGGCCAAACCCAGAGACAGTAAGCGAACCCCCAATTACATAACCAAACTTTAATGTAACCACGAGGGCGGAATCTTTCTTCGGGTAGCCCCTTCGACCTACGCTCCACCTACATACTTTTTTTTTCTACTTGCTTGTGATCTACCGTATTCTGCGTGGCCACTGCATTTTATCGATTACGTGTATCAAGATCTACTGGGAGAGATTGTTGACAACCAAGGAGCTCCGCATCCCGATTATACTAAAGAAACGCGATATATTTGCACTAAACTATATGCACATATTATTTATTTTATATTTTTGAGCTTCGTATTTATTGTCTGCTACACAAACATATATGATGTTGCGAATACGTAACTGCAGATATGGATTTATCTTCCAGGGGGAGGTTTGTTGGTAACAACAAAACAAATGGGTTCATTAATTAGAGTTAATAAAAGTATTATTTAGCTAACTTCTCCCTCTTCTTTCTCTATGTATATATATGTATATATTTTTTTTTTTTTTTAATTAAATTCACTTGCACTGTTAACTGTATTCATACACATACGGTGGACCCAAAAGAAATTAACCTCTTCTGATGGCTTTTGACGTTCGAACCCAGTATTTCTCCCGTAGGTCAACGCGACGACGTTCAGGTAGACCTCACCCCGCTCAGTAGGCGTTTACCAAAAATCCACGTCAACCTGAAAACCAAACACACCGCATGTTCTCCATAGTTTTTGATCGCTAGTGCAAATCAGCTCCTTTTGGGCGGCTTGAAGTGATATGGAGAAAAAGCAAATTTTAACTAAACATCTACTTATCGTTATGATACACAGAAGAAGTTTTTTTTTAATAGAGCAAAGAACCAATAGTGAAGATACCAACAATTAAAAAACAGCGATATCGAATCACACAGTACGTCTTAACACGTAGTCGTTTAACGGCTGATGAGGCTGCAAAGTTATCAGTGCGGAACAATAAGTCATACGAATGCAGCCTATAAGAACCTCATCATGCCGAGGAAGTACGGCGATGCGCGAAGATTCAATTGAAAAAGAGACGACAGAAAAAAAATTTAACCTACACAGACCAACACGGTCTGCTATACCGCTGGTCACCTGTTCTAGTGACTGGCAATTTTACGGGGACCATCCGCTACAGCTGGACAGACCCCCTATGAACACAGTTCCTCCGCAGGTTGATGAAGAGAGCAGTAAGTGGGCCAAAATTCGGAGGTAAAGACCTTAGATTTCGCTTACTTTTTCTCTGGAGTTTTTTGTCGATGGGGATTTCTCTGAATAGGCAGCAGTTTAAAATCTTCGTGTTCTGGACAGTCAATGGGGAACACTGCGATTTTGTTCAATGCATACATATGACAAGGATTCTGCGTAGCCTCTTGCAACTCGTAAAAAATCAGGTGTGGGATGAAATCAAAATAGCTGTTTGACATATTAAACGTGATAGAAGACAATTCACTAAGTTAATAGATGAGACTCAACTATACGTTATAATACTATGTATTAAACAATAATACGTACGTATATATAGGGTAGGATACAAGTAATTTTAGATTGTACGTAAAAATATATAACATACAGATATAAAATGAGGACTCCTAAACTGCCTCGTCCTGAATACGTTTTTTTAATAAATAAACAGGTACTTGATTATTTAATCTGGAAAAAGTAAAGTAAAAGTTTCTGATTATTATTATTAAAT